>NW_017191685.1:0-10665 GCF_001704415.2 Capra hircus
CTTAGAATGCAATTTTTGATAACAGACTATGAGTTTCTTTACCTTTCATTGATTTATAATTGTTCATCATCTGTTTTTTTACTTCGGTAAAGTAATAAGCCTTATTTAAGATTTGGTACATGTAGGATGGACTAAGCTTTCCCACTCTTGCAAGTTCCTTAACCCTTCAGATTCTTCTTGTGGGACCAAGATCTCACTTTCCTCCAGAGGGACAATCCAAGCTTTTTATTAGTTGATCTGCCCCTGACATCAGAGAGTCAATTTGAGCATGAGTTGGCCTATAATTTAGGCATGAAACTATGACTACATAAAGAAAAGGTGACTTTATGATTCAGGGATGGCCACGATATGCCTTGCACTTCAGAGAAAATAGGTTAAAATGATTTTTTTTTCATCAAAACTGCACAGCCAGTTTTTCAGCATATGCAATTGAAAACACCTAGTCATTAGGTCAGTTTTCATTCTAATCCCAAAGAAAGGCAATGACAAAGAATATTCAAGCTGCTGCACAATTGCACTCATCTCACACACTAGTAAAGTAATGCTCAAAATTCTCCAAGTTCACATGAACTGTGAACTTCCAAATGTTCAAGAGGGGATTTAAAAAAAATGCAGAGAAACCAGAGATCAAACTGCCAACATCCACTGGATCATTGAAAAAGCAAGAGAGTTCCAGAAAAAAAGACATCTATTTCTGCTTTATTGACTATGCCAAAGCCTTTGACCTGTGTGGATCACAATAAACTGGGAAAAATTCTGAAAGAGATGGGAATACCAGACCACCTGACCTGTCCTCTTGAGAAACCTGTATGCAGGTCAGGAAGAAACAGTTCGAACTGGACATGGAACAACAGACTGGTTCTAAATAGGAAAAGGAATATGTTCTGGCTGTATATTGTCACCCGCTGCTTATTTAACTTATATGCAGAGTACATCATGAGAAACACTGGGCTGGAGGAAGCACACGCTGGAATCCAGATTGCCTGGGAGAAATATCAAGAATCTCAGATATGCAGACGACACCACCCTTATGGCAGAAAGTGTATAAGAACTAAAGAGTCTCCCTGATGAAAGTGAAAGAGGAGAGTGAAAAAGTTAGCTTAAAGCTAAGCATTCAGAAAACTAAAATCATTGCATCCAGTCTCATCACTTCATGGCAAATAGATGGGAAAACATTGGAAACAGCAGGCAGACTATTTTGGGGGGCTTGGAAATCACTGCAGGTGATGGCTGCCTCCATGAACTTAAAAACATATTTATGACTTGGAAGAAAAGTGATGACCAAACTAGACAGCATATTAAAAAGCCGAGACGTTGCTTTGGCCAACAAAGATCCATCCAGTCAAGGCTATGGTTTTTCCATATGTCATGGATGGATATGAAAGATGTACTATAAAGAAAGTGACAGCTGAAAATTGGATGCTTTTGAACTGTGGTGTTGGAGAAGATGCTTGTAGGTCGCTTAGACTACAAGGAGACGCAACCACTCCATCCTAAAGGAAATCAGGTCTGAATATACATTGGAAGGACTAATACTGAACCTGAAACTCCAATACTGTGGCCATTTGATGTGAAGAGCTGACTCACTTGGAAGTTGCTTTGATTTGCCTGTGAGTGTGGGAGCCCTCCCTGGGCAAAGGGCCTCAGGGGTCATTGCCACTGAATCACGACCTCCAAGCAAGCGCATTCCAGCTGTGTGACATTCAGGAAGCAGGAGACTGGGAAAACTATCTTCCTTAGAGGAAGGAAAGTCATCCACAGAGAGTGTGTTTTCAGGCCTCTCTTTGCAGCAAGTGTTTTGCTTCTCAGACATCAGAGCTGCAGGCTTGCTCTGAGGGCCTCAATTGCAGAGTCAGGGCTGTGTGTCTCACTGCACTTTCCAAGCATTGCAGACACATTCCTAGGTTGGAGCAGTGCTTCCCATGAGAAAGAAGCCTCGGGAGTGTGTCTGAGCGGGCTGAGTGCCATGCTAGGGTCACCTAGTCGAGGGCACCTTGCACATCCAATGGGCCCCAGGCGAGTAGCTATGGACCGGCCCTTCGGTTGAGATATCCCAAAGCAGGGAACAAAGCTAGCTCTGTCAGAAGGAGGAAAACAGCAATGGGATGGATTTTCAAGCAGTTGCTAAGTCACACCACGTTAGGGCTCCCCGGGAAAGAAATGCAAATTTTGGCCTCTAGGCCCAGTATCCAGATGTGTGCACAGGATATTTTCCCCACAGGATCCAAGAATGTTCCAGACAGACCTAAGCTCACTAGCTCTCTCCTGCAGAGGAAATGAAATATTGTTGCTGAACCACGAAAAGATGCTGGGATTCTTGGCTTATGGAGGAGAAGAATTCAATCCAGGGCCCAAGACGAGGCTTGATTGCTCAGAGCTTTTGTGCAATAGAGTTTTATTAAAGTATAAAGGAGATAGAGAAAGCTTCTGACAGAGACATCACAAGGGGCAGAAAGCGTACCCCCTTGCTAGTGTTGGTAATGGAGTTATATACTCTCCAATAAGTTATGACAACGAACAAAAGAATGTCTGGAGGTTGTAAAGACTCACTAGACCTACTCCCATAATTTACATTTTAAGATAACAGGATTAGCCAGAAGGTTTTTTCCAGAGACCGTCCTCAAGAAGGATGCATGATTGTTATATAATCCTAAGGAATGTAGAGGGGAAAACAGTTTGTCCTTTCTTCCTCCTTGAGAATTCTAGACCCCTCTCTCCTTGGGGACCCTTGAACTTCTTAGAAACCTGCCTTGGCAATGACTCTCTCAGAAACATGATTGAACAGCCGTTTGGAGCTTCCTTTGACTTTCCCTCGGAGGGAGGGAGCCCTCCCTGAGCACAGGGCCTCAGGGGCCATGGCCAATGAAAAAGAATCTCCCAGCAAGTGCTTTTCAGCCCTGTGTGGCTCTCAGCCCACAGGAGTCTGAGAAAACTCTCTTCCTTGGAGGAAGGAAAGGCAGCCCAAGAGTGTGTTTTCAGGCCTGTATCTTGCAGCAAGTGTTTGGCTTGTTAGACAGAAGACCTGCAGGCCTGTTCCAACAGACTCAATGCCAGAATCAGGGTCTTGTGTCTCCCTGCAGTTTCCTGGCCTTGCAAACACATTCCTAGGTGAGAGCAGTCCTGCCCATGGGGAAGCAGGCTGCGGGAGTGTGTCTGAGGGGGCCAGGTGTCATGCTGGGGTCACCTGGTCGAGGGCACCTTGCACCTCCAATGGACCCCAGGCAAGGAGTTGCAGGCCACCTCCTTGCTTCTGAAATCCCAAAATGGGGAGCAAAGCTCGCTCTGTCAGAGGGAAGAAAACAGCAACAGGATGGATTTTCAACCAGTTGCTAGGCTGTTCTGCGTTAGGGCTCCAAGGAAGGAAAATGCGAATTTTAGCCCCTACGACTGGTATCCAGGTGGGCTCCCAGGATGATTTCCCCGCAGGATCCAAGAACGTTCCAGACAGACCTGGGCTCACTAGCTCCCTCCTGCAGAGGAAACATGAGAGAACAGCTATTTGGAGGTTGCTTTGACTTCCCCGGGAGGGTAGGATCCCTCCCTGTGTGCAGGGCCTCAGGGGCCATTGCTGCTGAGAAATGCCCTCGAAGCCAGACCTTTCCAGCCTTGTATGACTCAGCACGGAGGAGACTGGAAAAGCTCTCTTCCTTGGAGGAAGGAAAGGCAGCCCCAGAGAGTGTGTTTTCACACCTGTATCTTGCAGCAAGTGTTTGGCGTCTCAGACGTCAGACCTCCAGGCCTGCTCCAACGGCCTCAGTTCCAGAGTCAGGGCCGTGTGTCTCCCTGCATTTTCTGAGCCTTGGGAACACATTCCTAGGTCAGAACAGTCCTGCCCATGGGGAAGGAGGCTGCGGGAGTGTGTCTGAGGGGGTCGGGTGCCATGCTGGGGTCCAATAGACCCGGTACCTCCAATAGACCCCAGGACAACAGCGGTGGGGCTCCCCCTGGCTTCCGAAATGCCAAAGCGAGAAGCAAAGCTAGCTCTATCAGAAGGAAGAAAAGAGCAATCGGATGGATGTTCAGGCTGTTGCTGGGCCGCACCACTTCAGGGTCCCCCCGAGAGGAACAGGCGCCCTGTGGCCCCTAGGTCCGATATGCAGGTTAACACACAGGGTGTGTCCCCATAGGAGCCAAGAATTTTCCTGACAGACCTAGGCTCACTAGAGCTCTCCCACAGGGCAAAAGGGGTAGAACAGACTGTGGATGTGACTCTGCCTTTCACAGCGAGCATGGGGCCCTCCCTACAGCCCCGGGCTCCAGGGAAAATTGTCCCTGAAAAATGACCTCCAAGAAGCGCTTTTCCAGCAGGCTGGGATGCAGAGTTCACAGGATGCGGGGAAAGTGATCGTCCTTCAGGGAAGAAGAGGCAGCCACCCAGTGTGTGTTTGCAAGCCTGTATTTGGAAGAAACTGGTTAGCTTCTTCAAGGGGAGACCTCCAGGTCTGCTCAGAGGACCGAAATTCCAGAGGCAGCACCATGAATCTCCCCTGTCCTTTCTGAGCCTTGGAAAGACATTCCTAGCTTATAGCGGTATTGCTCATGAAGAAGCAGGATGCAGGAATGTGTCAGACATGACTGGGTGCCTTCCTGGGTTCAGCTCCGTGAGGGGCCTTTCCACTCAAATTAGGTCCCATGCCTCCTTGGGGAGGAAGGGGGGCCGCTTGCCTCCAAATTGCCAAAGGCTGGAACAAAGCTAGTTCTATCAGAGGTAAGAAAAGAGCAATTGGATGGATGTGGAAGCTGTTGCTGGGCCGCACTGCTTCAGGCCCCCCACCCCTCTGCCCCCGAGAGAAACAGGCGCCCTGTGGCCCCTAGGTCCTGGATGCAGTTTCACACATAGAATGTGTCCCCATAGGAGCCAAGAATTTTCCTGACAGACCTAGGCTCACTAGAGCTCTCCTACAGAGCAAAGGGGATGGGACAGATGTGTGGCTGTGGCTCTGCCTTTCCCTGGGAGTGTGGAGCCGCTCCCTATGGCCCCGGGCTCCAGGGGAAGTTGCCCCTGAATAATGACCTCCAAGAAGCGCTTTTCCAACTGGCTGAGACGTGGAGTTCTCAGGATGCAGGGAAAGCGAGTGTCCTTCGGGGAAGCAAAGGCAGTCACCTGTTATCATGACTTACTAGAATAGTAGGTACCTTCTCCGGTTGGGCAGAGGCCTTCCCTACCTGATCTGAAAAAGAAAACGAAGTAGCTCGCTGATTTGAGAAATAATTCCCAGACTTGGGTTTCCAACCAGTATAGAATCCGACAATGGCCCTGTCTTTGTAGCCGCGTTAATTAACAGGTATGTGAAGCTCTAAATATCAGTGGAAATTACATACAGCATATAGGCCCCAGTGTTCTGGAATGGTGGAAAGAAACAACCAAACTCTTGAAGAGACACTTTCAAAATGGATCATAGAGACTGACTGTACATGGATGGGCTTGCTTCCGGCAGACTTACTCATATTATGGGTAACCGCACGTTCCGATAGTTGTTGTCCTTATGAAATTTTCTATGGGAGACCCCCTCCCACAGTGAGGCAGGTGTTAGCAGATTTGCCACAAGTAAGGGGGTGGGATTTCACAGCAGATGGAACAATTAGGTAAGGTAATAAATCAGGTAACTAAGTTTGTATAAAAAAGAATATCATTCCCCCTTGAGGAACAGATTCATGAATTTGTGCTCAGTGATCAGGTGTGGCTCAATGACTGGAAACACAATTCCTTGGCCTGACATCGGAAAGGTCCTTATACTGTTGTTTTAGCCACAATTCTGAAAGAGATGGGAATACCAGACCACCTAACCTGCCTCTTGAGAAATCTGGATGAAGGTCAGGAAGCAACAGTTAGAGCAGGACATGGAACAACAGACTGGTTCCAAAAAGGAAAAAGAGTATGCAAAGGCTGTATATTGTCACCCTGTTTATTTAACTTATATGCAGAGTACATCATGAAAAATGCTGGGATGGAAGATACATGAGCTGGAATCAAGATTGCCTGTAGAAATATCAATAAACTTAGATATGCAGATGACACCACCATTATGGATAAATGTGAAGAGGAACGGGTATGTCGGGGAACTTCTTGAGTTGCAGCAAGGGTGTGAAGGACCCTTTGGAAGTTCCAGAGGTTAGGTGTGGTTAGTCTCGAGATGCCTCAGCAGAAATGGGCCTCATGTCGCCTGGAATGGAGAGGCTCCTGGATATTCCCGAGTTTCAGCAGGTGCTCTCGAGTTACGACAGGGACTTCAGGGACCCGCTCTGGCGGCCGCAGGAAACGCCAGTCATCATGCGTGTTGCTAGGGGGCCTCTCGTGATTCCTCTCCCGTCGATGCCGGGGCCTAAGACCTTGTGTGGAGTCGGGGCCGGAACCTGAGGATTCCTCTCCAGTGCTGACATGGATTTTGTGGTACTTCTCGAGTCTCCACAAGGGAGTCAGGCCTCGTCTCGAGTGGGGGCATGAGCGTGACATTTCCTCCCATGCTGTAGCAGCAGTGTCACGCTTCCCCATCCCTGGACCAAGGGATCTGTGGCTTTCCCTCGAGTCTTTCCCTCTAGGCTTTCCCACAGGGCTGTCCCACGTGTGACGGTGGTGTGAGTCGATCCTCGGCATGAAGGCCAAGGCAGTGCAGGGAAAACAGGTTCCTGTGGAATGGACTGAGACATCTGGGTGAGTCTCGGAATGGTGGCACGACCCTGTAGTTCCTCTCCCCTTTCCTTTGGAGAGCGCCTCCTCTTGAGATGCGATGGGAATGCCGGGAATTCTTTCCCGACCAATCATGGAAAGGATCGCACATCTCGAGCTACGAGCCGGAAACGGAGCTCCTCTGGATGTGGCCGGGACACTCGTGCTTCCTCTTGAGTGGAGACGGGTATGTCGGGGAACTTCTTGAGTTGCAGCATGACTGTGAAAGACTCTTTGGAAGTTCCAGAGGTCACGTGTGATTAGCCTCGAGACACCTCAGGGGAAACGGGCCTCATCTTGCCTGGAGGGGAGAACCACCTGGATTTTACCGTGTTGCGGCAGGTGCTCTCGACTTACGACGGGGACCTCAGGGATCCGCTCTGGTGGCCTCAGGAAATTCCAGTCCCCATGCGAGTTGCTCGGGGCCCTCTCCGGATTCCTCTCCCGTCGATGCCGGGGCCTCAGACCTTACATAGAGTCGGTGCAGTAACCTGAGGATTCCTCTCCAGTGCTGACATGGATCTTGGTGTACTTCTGGAGTCTCCCCAGGGGAGTCAGTCCTCGTCTCGAGTGGGGGCATGCACGTGCGCTTTCCTCCCGTGCTGTAGCAGCAGTGTCGCTCTTACCTTCGCGTGGATCAAGGGATCTGTGGCTTTCCCTCAAGGCTTTCCCACGAGGCTTTCCCACGAGGCTTTGCCACAGGGCTGTCCCACGTGCCACAGTGGTGTGAGTCGATCCTTGGCTTGAAAGTCGAGTCAGTGCGGGGAAACAGGTTTCCCTGGAATAGACTGAAACATCTGGGGGACTCGGAGAATGGTGGCATGTCCCTGGAGTTCCTCTCACCTTTCCTGTGGAGAACGCCTCCTCTTGAGATGCGACGGGAACGCCGGGAATTCTTTCCCGACCGCACAGGGAAAGGATCCCTCCTCTCGAGCTATGAGGGGGAAACGGGGCTCCTCTGGATGCGGGCGGAACTATCGTGCTTCCTCTTGAGTGGAGACGGGTATGTCGGGGAACTTCTTGATTTGCTGCAAGGGTGTGAAGGACCCTTTGGAAGTTCCAGAGTTTAAGTGTGCTTAGCCTTGAGATGTGTCAGCGGAAATAGGCTTCATTTTGCCTGGAGGGGAGAACATCCTTGATTTTCTCCAGTTGCGGCAGGTGCTCTCGACTTACGACGGGGACCGCAGGGACCCGCTCTGGTGGCCTCAGGAAAGGCCAGTCAAGATTCAAGACACACTGGAGAGGGAGAGACATCACGAGAGGCTCCCGAGCAACTCGCATGGGGACTGGCCTTTCCTGAGGCCACCAAAGCGGGTCCCTGAGGTCCCCGTAGTAAGTCGAGAGCACCTGGCGCAACTCGAGAAAATCCAGGAGGTTCTCCCCTCCAGGCGAGATGAGACCCATTTGCGCTGAGGCATCTCGAGGCTAATCACACCTAACCTCTGGAACTTCCAAAGGGCCCTTCACACCCTTGCTGCAACTCAATAAGTTCCCCGACATACCCGTTTCCACTCGAATGGAAGCACAAGAGTCCCGCCCACAACCAGAAGAGCCCCGTTTCAGTCTCATAGCTCGAGAGGAGGGATCCTTTCCCTGCGTGGTCGGGAAAGAATTTCCGGCGATCCCGTCGCATCTCAAGAAGAGGCGCTCTCCACAGGAAAGGCGAGAGGAACTCAGGGTCGTGCCACCATTCCCAGAGCCCCCAGATGTGTCAGTCGATTCCAGGGAAACCTGTTTTCCCCCCAATGCCTCGACTTTCAAGCCGAGGATCGACTCAGACCTCGGTGGCACGTGGGACAGCCCTGTGAAAAGCCTAGTGGGAAAGCCTCGTGGGAAAGCCTACAGAGAAAGCCACAGATCCCTGGATCCACGCAAAGGGAAGCGTGACACTGCTGCTAAAGCTCGGGAGGAAAGCGCACGTGCACGCCACACTCGCGACGAGGACTGACTCCCCTGGGAGACTCCAGAAGTACCCCAAGATCCATGTCAGAACTGGAGAGGAATCCTCAGGTTCCGGCACCGACTCCACACAAGGTCTCAGGCCCCGGCATAGACGGGAGAGGAATCAATAGAGGCCCCGAGCAACTCGCATGGGGACAGGCCTTTCCTGAGGCGAGCAGAGCGGGTCCCTGAGGTCCCGTCGTAAGTCGAGAGCACCTGCAGCAACTCTAGAAAATCCAGGAGGTTCTCCCCTCCAGGCGAGATGAGGCCCATTTCCGCTGAGGCGTCTCGAGGCTATTCACACTTAACCTCTGGAAGCTCCAAAGGGTCCTTCACACCCTTGCTGCAACTCAAGAAGTTCCCCGACATACCCGTCTCCACTCGAGAGGAAGCACGAGAGTCCCGCCCACATCCAGAGGAGCCCCGTTTCCCCCCTGCTAGCTCGAAAGAAGTGATCTTTTCCCTGCGTGGTCGGGAAAGAATTCCCGGCATTCCCGTCGCATCTCAAGAGGAGGCGCTCTCCACAGGAAAGGCGAGAGGAACTCCAGGGTCGTGCCACCATTCACAGAGTTCCCCAGATGTCTCACTCCATTTCAGGGAAACCTGTTTTCCCTGCACTGCCTCGACTTTCAAGCCGAAGATCGACTCACACCACGGTGGCACATGGGACAGCCCTGTGGGAAAGCCTCGTGGGAAAGCCTCGTGGGAAGCCTCGAGGGAAAAGCCATAGATCCCTTGATCCACGGCTAAGGGAAGCGTGACAGTGCTGCTACAGCTCGGGAGGAAAGCGCACGTGCATGCCCCCACTCGAGACGAGGACTGACTCCCCTGGGGAGACTCCAGAAGTCCCCAAGGTCCATGTCAGCACTGGAGAGGAATACTCAGTTTCCGGCACCGACTCCACACAAGGTCTTAGGCCCCGGCATCGATGGGAGAGGAATCCCGAGAGGCCCCAGAGCTACTCCGCATGGGACTGGCCTTTCCATGGGCCACCAGAGCGGCTCCCTGACAGTCCCCGTCTTAAGTCGAGAGCACCTGCCGCCACTCGAGAAAATCCAGGAGGTTCTCCCCTCCAGGCGAGATGAGGCCCATTTACCGCTGAGGGCTCTCGATGCTAATCACCACCTAACCTCTGGAACTTCCAGAGGGTCCTTCACACCCTTGCTGCAACTCAAGAAGTTCCCCGACATACCGTCTCCACTCGAGAGGAAGCACGAGAGTCCCGCCCACATCCAGAGGAGCCCCGTTTCCGCCTCCTAGCTCCAGAGGAGGGATCCTTTCCCTATGTCGTCGGGAAAGAATTCCCGGCGTTCCCGTCGCATCTCAAGAGGAGGCGCTCTCCACAGGAAAGCGAGAAGAACTCCAGTGTCGTATCACCATTCCCAGAGTCCCCCAGATGTCTCAGTCCATTCCAGGGAAACCTGTTTTCCCTGCACTGCCTCGACGTTCAAGCCGAGGATCGACTCACCCACGGTGGCACGTGGGACAGCTCTGTGGGAAAGCCTCGTGGAAAGCCTCGTGGGAAAGCCACAGATCCCTTGATCCACACTAAGGGACCGTGACACTGCTGCTACAGCTCGGGAGGAAAGTGCACGTGCATGCCCCCACTCGAGACGAGGACTGACTCCCCTCGGTAGACTCCAGAAGTACCCCAAGGTCCATGTCAACACTGGAGAGGAATCCTCAGGTTCTGAACCGACTCCACACAAGATCTTAGGCCCCGGGATCGACAGAAGAGGAATCTCGAGTGTCCCCCGAGCAACTCGCATGGGGACTTGCCTTTCCTGAGGCCACCAAAGCGGGTCCTGAGGACACCGTGGTAAGTGGAGAGCACCAACCCAACTCGAGAGCAACCAGGAGGTTCTCCCGCCAGGCGTGATGAGGCCCATTTCCTCTGAGGAGTCTCGAGGCTAATCACACCTAACCTCTGGAACTTCCAAAGGGTCCTTCACACCCTTGCTGCAACTCAAAAGTTACATACCGTCTCCACTCGAGAGGAAGCGAGAGAGTCCCCCCCAAATCCAGAGGAGCCCCGTTTCTCATAACTCGAGAGGGGA
>NW_017191686.1:0-10665 GCF_001704415.2 Capra hircus
CAGTCCTCGTCTCGAGTGGGGGCATGCACGTTCGCTTTCCTCCCGAGCTGTAGCAGCAATGTCATGCTTCCCTTCGCGAGGAACAAGGTTTGGCTATCCCTCAAGGCTTTCCCATGAGGCTTTCCCACAGGCGCTGTCCACAGTTCCACCATGGTGTGTCTCGATCCCTTGGTTGAAAGTCGAGGCAGTGCAGGAAAAAAGGCTTTCCCTGGAATGGACTGGAGGACATCTGGGGGGACTCTGGGAATGGTGGCACGACCCTGGAGTTCCTCTCGCCTTTCCTATGGAGATCGCCTCCTCTTGAGATGCGACCGACGGGAACGCCGGGAATTCTTTCCGACCACGCAGGGAAAGGATCCCTCCTCTCGAGCAACGAGGCGGAAACGCGGGGACTCCTCTGGATGTGGGCGGAACTCTCGTGCTTCCTCTCGAGTGGAGACGGGTATGTCGGGTAACTTTTCGAGTTGCAACCAGGGTGAGAACGACCCTTTGGAAGTTTCAGAGGTTAGTGTGATTAGGCTCGAGACCCCTCATCGGAAATGGGCCTCAACTCCCCTGGAGGGGATAACCTCCTGGATTTTCTCGAGTTGCGGCAGGTGCTCTCTACTTACGATGGGGACCTCAGGGACCCGCTCTGGTGGCCTCAGGAAAGGCCAGTCCCCATGCGAGTTGCACCGGGGCCTCTGGGGATTCCTCTCCTGTCGATGCCGGGGCCTAAGACCTTGTGTGGAGTCGGTGGGAACCTGAGGATTCCTCTCCAGTGCTGACATGGATCTTGGGTACTTCTGCAGTCTTCCGAGGGGAGTCCGTCCTCGTCTCGAGTGGGGGCATGCACGTGCGCTTTCCTCCCGAGCTGTAGCAGCGTGTCACGCTTCATTTCGTGGATCAAGGGATCTGTGGCTTTCCCTCGAGGCTTTCCCACGAGCTTTCCCACGAATCTTTCCCACAGGGCTCTCCCACGTGCCACCGTGGTGTGAGTCGATCCTCGGATTGAAAGTCGAGGCAGTGCAGGGAAAACAGGTTTCCCTGGAATTACTGAGACACATTTGGGGGACTCTGGGAATGGCACGACCCTGGAGTTCCTCTCGCTTTTCCTATGGAGAGCGCCTGCTCTTGAGATGCGAAAGGAAGGCCGGGAATTCTTTCCCGAACAAGCAGGGAAAGGATCCCTCCTCTCGAGCTAGGAAGCGGAACCGCGGGCTCCTCTGGATGTGGGCAGGACTCTCGTGCTTCCTCTCGAGTGGAGATGGTTAAGTCGGGGAACTTCTTCAGTTGCAGCAAGGGTGTGAAGGACCCTTTGGAAGTTCCAGATATTAGGTGTGAATAGCCTCTAGACGCCTCAGCGGAAATGGGACTCATCTCGCCTGGAGGGGAGAATCTCCTGGATTTTCTCGAGTTGCGGCAGGTTTCTCTCGACTTACGACGGGGACCTCAGGGACCCACTCTGGTGGCCTCAGGAAAGGCCAGTCCCGATGCCAGATGCTCAGGGGCCTCTCGGAATTCCTCTCCCGTCGATGCCGGGGCCTAAGACCATGTGTGAAGTCGTGCCGGAACCTGAGGATTCCTCTCCAGTGCTGACATGGATTTTTGGTACTTCTGGAGTTTCCCGCGGGGAGTCCGTCCAAGTCTCGAGTGGGGCATGCACGTGCGGTCTCCTCCCGAGCTGTAGTAGCAGTGTCACTCTTCATTTCGCGTGGATCAAGGGATCTGTGGCTTTCCCTCGAGGCTTTCCCATGACTCTTTTCCACAGGGCTCTCCCACGTGCCACCGTGGTGTGAGTCGATCCTCGGATTGAAAGTCGAGGCAGTGCAGGGAAAACAGGTTTCCCTGGAATAGACTGAGTCATCTGGGGGACTCTGTGAATGGTGCACGAACCTGGAGTTCCTCTCGCCTTTCCTGTGGAGAGTGCCTCCTCTTGAGATGCGACGGGAATGCGGTGAATTCTTTCCCCACCACGCAGGGAAAGGATCCCTCTCTCGAGCTAGGAGGCGGAAACGGGGCTCCTCTGGATGTGGGCGGAACTCTCGTGCTTCCTGTCGAGTGGAGAGGAGGATGTCGGGGAACTTCTTGAGTTGCAGCAAGTGTGCCAAGGACCCTTGGAAGTTCCAGAAGTTAGGTGTGATTAGCATGTAGACGCCTCAGCGGAAATGGGCCTCACCTCGGCTGCGGGGGAGAACCTCCTGGATATTCTCGAGTTGCGGCAGGTGCTCTCGACTTAGAAAGGGACTCAGGGACCCGCTCTGGTGGCCGCTGGAAAGCCAGTCCCCCATGCGAGTTGCTCCGGGCCTCTCGGGTTTCCTCTCCCGTCGTTGCCGGGGCCTATAACCATGTGTGAAGTCGGTGCCGGAACCTGAGGATTCCCCTCCAGTGCTGACATGGATCTTGAGGTACGTCTGGAGTCTCCCCAGGGGAGTCAGTCCTCGTCTCGAGTTCGGGCATGCACGTGCGCTTTCCTCCCGAGCTGTAGCAGCAGTGTCACGCTTCCCTTGGCGTGGATCAAGGGATCTGTGGCTTTCCTCGAGGCTTTCCCACGAGGCTTTCCCACAGGGCTTTCCCACGTGTCACCGTGGTGTGAGTCGATCCTCGGCTTGAAAGTCGAGGAAGTGCAGGGGAAAACAGGTTTCCCTGCAATGAACTGAGACATCTGGGGGACTCTGGGAATGGTGGCACGGACCCTGGAGTTCCTCTCGCCTTTCCTGTGGAGAGTGCCTCCTCTTCAGATGCAACAGGATCGTCGGTAATTCTTTCCGGAACACGCAGGGAAAGGATCCCTCCTCTCGAGCTAGGAGGCGGAAAATGGGGCTCCTCGGGATGTGGGCGGGACTCTCGTACTTCCTCTCGAGGTGGAGACGGGTATGTCAGGGAACTTCTTGAGTTGCCAGCAAGGGTGTGAAGGACCCTTTGGAAGTTCCAGAAGTTTAGGTGTGATTAGCCTTGAGACACCTCGCGGAAATGGGCCTCATCTCGCCTGGAAGGGAGAACCTCCCGGATTTTCTCAGGTTGCGGCAGGTGCTCTCGACTTACGACGGGGACCTCAGTGACCCGCTCTGGTGGCCTCAGGAAAGGCCAGTCCCCATGCGAGTTGCTCGGGGCCTCTTGGGATTGCTCTCCCGGTCGATGCCGGGGGCCTAAGACTGCCGGGACTCTAGGAATGGTGGCACGACCCTGGAGTTCCTCTCGCCTTTCCTGTGGAGAGCGCCTCCTCTTCAGATGCAACGGGAACTTCGGGAATTCTTTCCCGACCTCGCAGGGAAAGGATCCCTCCCCTCGAGTTTAGGAGGCGGAAACGGGGCTCCTCTGGATGTGGGCGCGACTCTCCGTGCTTCCTCTCGAGTGGAGACGGGTATGTCGGGGAACTTCTTGAGTTGCCAGCAAGGGTGTGAAGGACCCTTTGGAAGTTCCAGAGGTTAGGTGTGATTAGCCTCGAGACGCCTCAGTGGAAAATGGGCGCCTCATCTCGCCTGGAGGGGAGAACCTCCTGGATTTTCTCGAGTTGCGGCTGGTGCTCTCGACTTACGTCGGGGACCTCAGGAACCCGCTCTGGTGGCCTCAGGAAAGGTCAGTCCCCATGCGAGTTGTTCGGGGGCCTCTCGGGATTCCTCTCCCTTCGATGCCGGGGCCTAAGACTGCCGGGAGCCAGTGTGAGGAAGCCCGCCCTTGACAAGGTTATGAGGAAGGAAGCTGACATACGCAAGGCATGCTCAGACTTCAGGGATCCCTCTGGAAATTTTTAAGCACGTACCCCAACATAAATCTGCCGGTTTTTGTGCTCTGCTTTTTCACTCTTCTGACCTTTTCTGGAAAAAGTCAATTCAGGACGTTAGTCTTCTGCATTTGAAAGAGTGTTTCAATCCAAAAACCTTCTGATTTCTTTCTAGCCTGCCTGTAGGACTCGTACAGCTGCGCTTGTGATTGTTTGAGGCCTCCTGACCGCAGGAGGCACAGGAAGCTTAAAACATCCTAGGAATGCAGGAGCTTCCGAGGAGTCAGAATCTTTAGAATAAGACTGATTAATAGTTTCATTTTTTGGGTCAATGCTTGCTGCCAAATTTTCATATCCTTTATTTTTAGATATAGTTGGTATATAGAAAAACAAGTAGTAGACCTGGTATTAGCAACATTAGATCTTTGAGTTAAGTACCTTCTTTGTTATAACCCACTGCACCTTTGTTCTGTAGAGATGTAACTTTAATGCTTTAAGGAGATGCAGATTAAAGAAAAACACTTCAGGGGAAACAAAATTAACATTCATTAAGGAAGAGAGCCAAAAAGTGTTAACAAGCCTCTTGGCCAGAAGATAATGTAAATCACCTGAGACCTTTTGTATACAAAATGATATACAGAAAGAATCTGGGTTGCGAACACTACATAATTTTGTGTTATCCATTGATCTCCATGTTTTATCAAAAGTATAAAAGGCCTTCTGAACAATAAAGGAGGAGGCCAGGGGCCGGGGGCCAGTTTCTCGGACCAGCTTCTCGAACTAGTCTCTCAGCCTGGTTTCTTGGGACTCTGGCTCCCCCCGTGTCTTTCTCTCTCTTTCTTCTTCTCTACCTTTCCTTCTCTCTGCTCTTTACTATAACTTCAGGCTGAATCTCCACCTGGAGTGCGGAGGCTCGCCAGGTCTACTTACTTGCCCTGGCTGTTAAGACCCGCACAAAAGGGAGCTTAAGGCTAGGCACCCTTAGATATTCAAGCGGGCGCCGGTGGCCCAACGTAGGTGGTGTAAATTCCTTGTCTGGAATTTTATTGGCCGTCCGCATAAACCAAGCTATTCAGCCCCTCTTCCTCCACTTAATCTTGGTACTACACTATAGTTTCCTAATCTAATCTTACATTAATAAATAAACAAGTCTTTCCACGCCAACGCCGTCCACCCTTCGAATTCCCTGGATCCACCGGGGCTGGACCCCCGGCATAAGACCTTGTGTGGAGGCGGTGCCGGAACCTGAGGATTCCTCTCCAGTGCTGACATGGATCTTGGGGTACTTCTGGAGTCTCCCAAGGGGAGTCAGTCCTCGTCTCGAGTGGGGGCATGCACGTACGCTTTCTCCCGAACTGTAGCAGCACTGTCATGCTTCCCTTCGCGTGGATCAAGGGATGTGTGGCTTTCCCTCGAGGCTTTCCCACAGGGCTATCCCACGTGCCACTGTGGTGTGATTCGATCCTCGGCTTGAAAGTCGAGGCAGTGCAGGGAAAACAGGTTTCCCTGGAATGGACTGAGACATCTGCAGTACTCTGGAAATGGTGGCACGACCCTTGAGTCCCTCTCGCCTTTAAGGTGGAGAGTGCCTCCTCGTGAGATGCAACAGGAACGCCGGGAATTCTTTCCCGACCCTGCAGGGAAAGGATACCACCTCTCGAGCTAGGAGGCGGTAACGGGGCTCCTCTGGATGTGGGCGGGACGCTCGTGCTTCCTCTTGAGTAGAGACGGGTATATCCGGGAACTTCTTGAGTTGCAGCTAGGGTGTGAAGGACCCTTTGGAAGTTCCAGAGGGTTGGTGTGATTAGCCTCGAGACGCCTCAGCAGAAAGGAGCTTCACCTCGCCAGGAGGGGAGAACCTCCTGGATTTTCTCGAGTTGTGGCAGGTGCTCTCGACTTACGATGGGGACCTCACGGACCCGCTCCGGTGGCCTCAGGAAAGGCCAGTCCCCAAGCGAGTTGCTCGGGGGCCTCTCGGGATTCCTCTCCCGTCGATGCCGGGGCCTAAGACCTTGTGTGGAGTCGGTGCCGGAACCTGAGGATTCCTCTCCAGTGCTGACATGGATCTTGGGGTACGTCTGGAGTCTCCCCAGGGGAGTCAGTCCTCATCTCGAGTGGGGGCATGCACGTGCGCTTTCCTCCCGGGCTGTAGCAGCAGTGTCACGCTTCCCTTCGCGTGGATCAAGGGATCTGTGGCTTTCCCTCGAGGCTTTCCCACGAGGCTTTCCCACAGGGCTGTCCCACGTGTCACCGTGGTGTGAGTCGATCCTCGGCTTGAAAGTCGAGGAAGTGCAGGGAAAACAGGTTTCCCTGAAATGAACTGAGACATCTGGGGGACTCTGGGAATGGTGGCACGACCCTGGAGTTCCTCTCGCCTTTCCTGTGGAGAGCGCCTCCTCTTCAGATGCAACGGGAACTTCGGGAATTCTTTCCCGACCACGCAGGGAAAGGATCCCTCCTCTCGAGTTAGGAGGCGGAAACGGGGCTCCTCTGGATGTGGGCGGGAATCTCGTGCTTCCTCTCCAGTGGAAACGGGTATGTCGGGGAACTTCTTGAGTTGCAGCAAGGGTGTGAAGGACCCTTTGGAAGTTCCAGAGGATAGGTGTGATTAGCCTCCAGACGCCTCAGTGGAAATGGGCCTCATCTCGCCTGGAGGGGAGAACCTCCTGGATTTTCTCGAGTTGCGGCAGGTGCTCTCGACTTACGACGGGGACCTCAGGGACCCGCTCTGGTGTCCTCAGGAAAGGCCAGTCCGCATGCGAGTTGCTCGGGGGCCTCTCGGGATTCCTCTCCCGTCGATGCCGGGGCCTAAGACTGCCGGGAGCCAGTGTGAGGAAGCCCGCCCGTGACAAGGTTATGAGGAAGGAAGCTGACATACGCAAGGCATGCTCAGACTTCAGGGATCCCTCTGGAAATTTTTAAGCACATACCCCAACAAAAATCTGCCGGTTTTTGTGCTCTGCTTTTTCACTCTTCTGACCTTTTCTGGAAAAAGTCAATTCAGGCCGTTAGTCTTCTGCATTTGAAAGAGTGTTTCAATCCAAAAACCCTCTGATTTCTTTCTAGCCTGCCTGTAGGACTCGTACAGCTGCGCTTGTGATTGTTTGAGGCCTCCTGACCGCAGGAGGCACAGGAAGCTTAAAACATCCTAGGAATGCAGGAGCTTCCGAGGAGTCAGAATCTTTAGAATAAGACTGATTAATAGTTTCATTTTTTGGGTCAATGCTTGCTGCCAAATTTTCATATCCTTTATTTTTAGATATAGTTGGTATATAGAAAAACAAGTAGTAGACCTGGTATTAGCAACATTAGATCTTTGAGTTAAGTACCTTCTTTGTTATAACCCACTGCACCTTTGTTCTATAGAGATGTAACTTTAATGCTTTAAGGAGATGCAGATTAAAGAAAAACACTTCAGGGGAAACAAAATTAACATTCATTAAGGAAGAGAGCCAAAAAGTGTTAACAAGCCTCTTGGCCAGAAGATAATGTAAATCACCTGAGACCTTTTGTATACAAAATGATATACAGAAAGAATCTGGGTTGCGAACACTACATAATTTTGTGTTATCCATTGATCTCCATGTTTTATCAAAAGTATAAAAGGCCTTCTGAACAATAAAGGAGGAGGGCCAGGAGCCGGGGGCCAGTTTCTCGGACCAGCTTCTCGAACTAGTCTCTCAGCCTGGTTTCTTGGGACTCTGGCTCCCCCCGTGTCTTTCTCTCTCTTTCTTCTTCTCTACCTTTCCTTCTCTCTGCTCTTTACTATAACTTCAGGCTGAATCTCCACCTGGAGTGCGGAGGCTCGCCAGGTCTACTTACTTGCCCTGGCTGTTAAGACCCGCACAAAAGGGAGCTTAAGGCGAGGCACCCTTAGATATTCAAGCGGGCGCCGGTGGCCCAACGTAGGTGGTGCAAATTCCTTGTCTGGAATTTTATTGGCCGTCCGCGTAAACCAAGCTATTCAGCCCTCTTCCTCCAATTAATCTTCTTACTACACTATAGTTTCCTAATCTAATCTTGCATTAATAAATAAACAAGTCTTTCCACACCAACGCCGTCCACCCTTCGAATTCCCTGGATCCACCGGGGCTGGACCCCGGCATAAGACCTTGTGTGGAGGCGGTGCCGGAACCTGAGGATTCCTCTCCAGTGCTGACATGGATCTTGGGGTACTTCTGGAGTCTCCCCAGGGGAGTCAGTCCTCGTCTCCGAGTGGTGGCGCCGCATGCCAACCGTACGCTTTCCTCCGGAACTGTAGCAGCACTGTCATGCTTCCCTTCGCGTGGATCAAGGGATGTGTGGCTTTCCCTCGAGGCTTTCCCACGAGGCTTTCCCCACGAGGCTTTCCCACAGGGATGTCCCACGTGCCACCGTGGTGTGAGTCCATCCTCGGCTTGAAAGTCGAGGCAGTGCAGGGAAAACAGGTTTCCCTGGAATGGACTGAGACATCTTGGGGACTCTGGGAATGGTGGCACGACCCTGGAGTTCCTCTCGCCTTTCCTGTGGAGAGCGCCTCCTCTTGAGATGCGACGGGAACTTCGGGAATTCTTTCCCGACCACGCAGGGAAAGGATCCCTCCTCTCGAGCTAGGAGGCGGAAATAGGGCTGCTCTGGATGTGGGCGGGGACTCTCGTGCTTCCTCTCGAGTGGAGACGGGTATGTCGGGGAATTTCTTGAGTTGCAGCAAGGGTGTGAAGGACCCTTTGGAAGTTCCAGAGGTTAGGTGTAATTAGATTCGAGATGCCTCAGGGAAATGGGCCTCATCTCGCCTGGAGGGGAGAACCTCCTGGATTTTCTCGAGTTGCGGCAGGTGCTCTCGACTTACGACGGGGACGTCTGGTACGCGCTCTGGTGGCCTCACGAAAGGCCAGTCCCCATGCGAGTTGCTCGGAGGCCTCTCGGGATTCCTCTCCCGTCGATGCCGGGGCCTAAGACCTTGTGTGGAGTCGGTGCCAGAACCTGAGGATTCCTCTCCAGTGCTGACATGGAACTTGGGGTACTTCTGGAGTCTCCCCAGGGGAGTCAGTTTTCGTCTCGAGTGGGGGCATGCACGTGCGCTTTCCTCCCGAGCTGTAGCAGCATTTTCACTCTTCCCTTCGAGTGGATCAAGGCATCTGTGGATTTCCCTCGAGGCTTTCCCAGGAGGCTTTCCCACGAGGCTTTCTCACAGGGCTGTCCCACGTACCACCGTGGTGTGAGTCGGTCCTCGGCTTGAAAGTCGAGGCAGTGCAGGGAAAACAGGTTTCCCTGGAATGGACTGAGACATCTGGGAGACTCTGGGAATGGTGGCACGACCCTGGAGTTCCTCTCGTCTTTCCTGTGGAGAGCGCGTCCTCTTGAGATGGGACGGGAATGCCGAGAATTCTTTTCCCACCACGCAGGGGAAAGGATTCCTCCTCTCGTCCAATGAGGCGGAAACGTGGCTCCTCTGGCATGTGGGCGGGACTCTCGTGCTTCCTCTCGAGTGGAGACGGGTATGTCGGGGAACTTCTTGAGTTGCAGCAAGGGTGTGAAGGATCCTTTGGAAGTTCCAGAGGTTAGGTGTGATTACCCTCAGACGCCTCTGTGGAAATGGGCATCATCTCGCTTAGAGGGAGAACCTCCTGGATTTTCTCGAGTTGCGGCAGGTGCCCTCGACTTACGACGGGGGCCCTCAGGGACCCGCTCTGGTGGCCTCAGGAAAGGCCAGTCCCCATGCGAGTTGCTCGGGGGCCTTTCGGAATTCCTCTCCCATCGCTGCCGGGGCCTAAGACCTTGTGTGGAGATGGTGACATAACCTGAGGATTCCTCTCCAGTGCTGACATGGTTCCTGGGGGTAATTCTGGAGTCTCCCCAGAGAGTAAGTCCTCGTCTCCAGTGGGGCCGTGCACGTGCGCTTTCCTCCCGATCTGTAGCAGCTGTGTCACTCTTCCCTTCGCTTGGATCAAGGGATCTCTGGCTTTCCCTCGAAGCTTTCCCTCGAGGCTTTCCCACGAGGCTTTTCCACAGGGCTGTCCCACGTGCTACAGTGGTGTGAGTCCATCCTCGTCTTGAAAGTCGAGGCAGTGCAGGGAAAACAGTTTTCCCTGGAATGGACTGAGACACATGGTGGACTCTGGGAATGGTGGCACGACCCTGGAGTTCCTCTCGTCTTTCGTGTGGAGAGCGCCTCCTCTTGAGATGCGACGGAACGCCGGGAGTTCTTGACCGATCACGCAGGGAAAGGATCCCTCCTCTCGAGCTAGGAAGTGGAAACAGGCCTCCTCTGTATGTTGGTGGGGACTCTCGTGTTTCCTCTCGAGTGGAGACGGGCATGTGGGGGAACTTCTTGAGTTGCAGCAAGGGTGTGAAGGACCCTTTGTTATTTCCAGAGTTAGGTGTGATTAGCCTCGAGACGCCACAGCGGAAATGGGCCTCATCTCCCCTGGATCGGAGAACCTCCTGGATTTTCTCGAGTTGCGGCAGGTGCTCTCGAGTTACGACGGGGATTCAGGACCCGCTCTGGCGGCCACAGGAAAAGCCAGTTATCATGCGTGTTGCTAGGGGCCTCTCGTGATTCCTCTCCCGTCGATGCCGGTGCCTAACACCTTGTGTGGAGTCGGTCCCGGTACCTGAGGATTCCTCTCCAGTGCTGACATGGATTTTGGGGGTACTTCTGGAGTCTCCACAAAGGAGTCAGGCCACGTCTCGAGTGGGGGCATGCACGTGCGCTTTCCTCCCGAGCTGTAGCAGCAGTGTCACGCTTCCCGTCGCGTGGATCAAGGGATCTGTGGCTTTCCCTCGAGGCTGTCCCACGAGGCTTTCCCACAAGGCTCTCCCACGTGCCACTGTGGTGTGAGCCGATCCTCAGCATGAAAGTCGAAGCAGTGCAGGGAAAACAGGATCCTCTGGAATGGACGGAGACATCTGGGGCACTTGGAATGGTGGACGACCCATGAGTTCTCTCGCCTTTCCTGTGCAGCGCGCGCTCCCTCTTGAGA
>NW_017191687.1:0-10665 GCF_001704415.2 Capra hircus
TTTTTTTTTTCTTTTTGGCCACACTTTTTGGCCTGTGGGATCTTAGTTCCCTGACTAGGGATTGAACCTCTGCTCCTGCAGTGAAGCACAGAGCTCCTAATCTTTGGACCACTAGAGAATTCTCTCAACATTCTTGAGAGTGCCCTTCAAAGTTCAATTTTTAAAGCTTTGATGAAATATAAGCTAGTGGAGGTGATGGAATTCCAGTTGAGCTAGTTCAAACCCTAAAAGATGATGCTGTGAAAGTGCTGCACTCAATACGCCAGCAAATTTGGAAAACTCAGCAGTGGCCTCAGGACTGGAAAAAGTCAGTTTTTGTTCCAATCCCTAATAAAGGCAATGCCAAAGAATGCTCAGACTACCATACAATTGCACTCATCTCACATGCTAATAAAGTAAAGCTCAAAGTTCTCCAAGCCAGGCTTCAGCAATACATGAACCGTGAACTTCCAGATGTTTAAGCTGGTTTTATTTATTTATTTTTTTTATTTATTATTTTTTTTAAATTTTATTTATTTTTTATTTTTAAATTTTAAAATCTTTAATTCTTACATGCATTCCCAAACATGAACCCCCCTCCCACCTCCCTCCCCATAACATCTCTCTGGGTCATCCCCATGCACCAGCTCCAAGCATGCTGTATCCTGCATCAGACATAGACTGGCGATTCAATTCTTACATGATAGTATACATGTTAGAATGTCATTCTCCCAAATCATCCCACCCTCTCCCTCCCTCTGAGTCCAAAAGTCCATTATACACATCTGTGTCTCTTTCCCTGTCTTGCATACAGGGTCGTCATTGCCATCTTCCTAAATTCCATATATATGTGTTAGTATACTGTATTGGTGTTTTTCTTTCTGGCTTACTTCACTCTGTATAATCGGCTCCAGTTTCATCCATCTCATCAGAACTGATTCAAATGAATTCTTTTTTTAACGGCTGAGTAATACTCCATTGTGTATATGTACCACAGCTTTCTTATCCATTCATCTGCTGATGGACATCTAGGTTGTTTCCATGTCCTAGCTATTATAAACAGTGCTGCGATGAACATTGGGGTACATGTGTCTCTTTCTCTTTAACAAGTGGTGCTGGCTGGTCAACCACTTGTAAAAGAATGAAACTAGATCACTTTCTAACACCCACACAAAAATAAACTCAAAATGGATTAAAGATCTAAATGTAAGACCAGAAACTATAAAACTCCTAGAGGAGAACATAGGCAAAACACTCTCAGACATAAATCACAACAGGATCCTCTATGATCCACCTCCCAGAATTCTGGAAATAAAAGCAAAAATAAACAAATGGGATCTAATTAAAATTAAAAGCTTCTGCACAACAAAGGAAAATATAAGCAAGGTGAAAAGACAGCCTTCTGAATGGAGAAAAATAATAGCAAATGAAGCAACTGACAAACAACTAATCTCAAAAATATACAAAACAACTTCTGCAGCTCAATTCCAGAAAAATAAACGACCCAATCAAAAAATGGGCCAAAGAACTAAATAGACATTTCTCCAAAGAAGACATACGGATGGCTAACAAACACATGAAAAGATGCTCAACATCACTCATTATTAGAGAAATGCAAATCAAAACCACAATGAGGTACCACTTCACACCAGTCAGAATGGCTCTGATCCAAAAATCTGCAAGCAATAAATGCTGGAGAGGGTGTGGAGAAAAGGGAAACCCCTCTTACACTGTTGGTGGGAATCTCCACACTGTTCTCCATAGTGGCTGTACTAGTTTGCCATTCCACAACAGTGTAAGAGGGTTCCCTTTTCTCCACACCCTCTCCAGCATTTATTGCTTGCAGATTTTTTGGATCACAGCCATTCTGACTGGTGTGAAGTGGTACCTCATTGTGGTTTTGATTTGCATTTCTCTAATAATGAGTGATGTTGAGCATCTTTTCATGTGTTTGTTAGCCATCCGTATGTCTTCTTTGGAGAAATGTCTATTTAGTTCTTTGGCCCATTTTTTGATTGGGTCATTTATTTTTCTGGAATTGAGCTGCAGAAGTTGTTTGTATATTTTTGAGATTAGTTGTTTGTCAGTTGCTTCATTTTGCTATTATTTTCTCCCATTCAGAAGGCTGTCTTTTCACCTTGCTTATATTTTCCTTTGTTGTGCAGAAGCTTTTAATTTTAATTAGATCCCATTTGTTTATTTTTGCTTTTATTTCCAGAATTCTGGGAGTGGATCATAGAGGATCCTGTTGTGATTTATGTCTGAGAGTGTTTTGCCTATGTTCTCCTCTAGGAGTTTTATAGTTTCTGGTCTTACATTTAGATCTTTAATCCATTTTGAGTTTATTTTGTGTGGGGTGTTAGAAAGTGATCTAGTTTCATTCTTTTACAAGTGGTTGACCAGTTTTCCCAGCACCACTTGTTAAAGAGAAAGAGACACATGTACCCCAATGTTTCATCGCAGCACTGTTTATAATAGCTAGGACATGGAAACAACCTAGATGTCCATCAGCAGATGAATGGATAAGAAAGCTGAGGTACATATACACAATGGAGTATTACTCAGCCGTAAAAAAGAATTCATTTGAATCAGTTCTGATGAGATGGACGAAACTGGAGCGATTATACAGAGTGAAGTAAGCCAGAAAGAAAAACACCAATACAGTATACTAACACATATATATGGAATTTAGGAAGATGGCAATGACGACCCTGTATGCAAGACAGGGAAAGAGACACAGATGTGTATAATGGACTTTTGGACTCAGAGGGAGGGAGAGGGTGGGATGATTTGGGAGAATGACATTCTAACATGTATACTATCATGTAAGAATTGAATCGCCAGTCTATATTCTGATGCAGGATACAGCATGCTTGGAGCTGGTGCATGGGGATGACCCAGAGAGATGTTATGGGGAGGGAGGTGGGAGGGGGTTCATGTTTGGGAATGCATGTAAGAATTAAAGATTTTAAAATTTAAAAAAATAAAAAATAATAAAATTTAAAAAAAATAATAAATAAAAAAAAATAAATAAATAAAACCAGCTTAAACATCTGGAAGTTCACGGTTCATGTATTGCTGAAGCCTGGCTTGGAGAACTTTGAGCTTTACTTTATTAGCATGTGAGATGAGTGCAATTGTATGGTAGTCTGAGCATTCTTTTGGCATTGCCTTTATTAGGGATTGGAACAAAAACTGACTTTTTCCAGTCCTGAGGCCACTGCTTCCAAATTGCCGTATTGAGTGCAGCACTTTCACAGCATCATCTTTTAGGGTTTTGAACTAGCTCAACTGGAATTCCATCACCTCCACTAGCTTATATTTCATCAAAGCTTTAAAAATTGAACTTTGAAGGGCACTCTCAAGAATGTTGAGAGAATTCTCTAGTGTCCAAAGATTAGGAGCTCTGTGCTTCACTGCAGGAGCAGAGGTTCAATCCCTAGTCAGGAACTAAGATCCCACAGGCCAAAAATGTGGCCAAAAAGAAAAAAAAAAAGAAAGCGGAAAGAAACCACAGAATGGAGAAAAATTTGCAAATCATATATCTGATAAAGGACTAGTAGCCAGAATATATCCCTGGTGACTCAAACAGTAAAGAATCTGTCCACAATGTAAGAGACCCAGGTTTGATCCTGGGTCGGGAAGGTACCCTGGATGATGCGCTACCCATTCTGTATTCTTGCCTGGAGAATTCCATGAACAGAGGAGCCTGGTGGGCTACAGTTGATGAGGTCACAAAGAGCAGGCCACGACTGAGCAACTGATGCTGCCAATTTTTTTTATAGCCAGAATATATGCAGAATTCTTATAACTCAAAAAAAAAAATGAAAAGACAATAATTAAAACAACCTAATCTTAAAATGCATATAAGTTAAATAAGCAGAAGAACTAAAGAGCCTCTCGATGAAAGTGAAAGAGAAGAGTGAAAAAGTTGGCTTAAAGTTCAACATTCAGAAAACCAAGATCATGGCACCCAGTCCCATCACTTAATGAAGTGAAACTTCATGAAGCTGAAACTCCAGTACTTTGGCCACCTGAGGCGAAGAGCTGACTCATTTGAAAAGACCATGATGCTGGGAAAGATTGAAGGCAGGAGGAGAAGGGGATGACAGAGGGTGAGATGGTTGGATGGCATCACTGACACAATGGACAAGTGTTTAGATGGACTCTGGGAGTTGGTGATGGACAGGAAGGCCTGATGTGCTGCAGTCCATGTGGTTACAAACAGTCGGACACGACTGAGCAACTGAACTGAACTGAATCTTAAAACTGGCAAAGGGTTTCAGTAAACATTTCTGCAAAGATATACAGACAATAAACACATGAAAAGATACCCAACATCCTTGGTCATTACAGAAATGCAAATCAAAATCACAATGAGGGCTTCCCTGGTGGCCCAGTGGTATCAAGATTCTGCTTCCCAGTGCAGGAGACATGGGTTGAATTCCTGGTCCAGGAAGGGAGCAACTAAAGTCACGTGCCACAGCTGCTGAAGCCCTCGTGCTCTAGAGCCTGTACTCTGCAATAAGAGAAGCCACCGCAATGCGAAGCCTGCGCACCACAACAAAGAGAAACCCCCACTTGCCACAACTAGAGAGAAGAAAAAGCTCAAGCAGCAACGAAGACTGGGAACAGCCAAAAATAAATAAATACAATTATTTTTTCAAAAAATCACAGTGACATACCACTTCACACCCACTAGGATGGCTATAATAAAAATTAGAATAAAAGTTAGACAATAACAAGGGTTGAAAAGAATGGAGAAATTGGAACCCTCATATGTTGCTGGTGGGATTGTGAAGTGGAGAACTGCTCCAGGGAGCAGTTTGACATTTCCTTAAAAACCTAAACAGGTAGTTACTATCCGGTAGTTGTCATTCAGTCGCTAAGTCATGTCTGACTCTTTGCAGCGCCGTGAACTGCAGCATACCAGTCTTCCCTGCCTTTCACTATCTCCTGGAGTTTACTCAAACTCATGTCCATTGACTCAGTGATGCAATCCAACCATCTCATCCTCTGTTGCCCCTTCTCCTGCCTTCAATCTTTCCCAGCATCAGGGTCTTTTTCAGGGGGTTAGTTGTTTGCATCAGGTGGCCAAATTATTGGAGCTTCAGCTTCAGCATCAGTCCTTCCAATGAATATTCAGGGTTGATTTCCTTTACAATCCAGCAATTCCACTCCGGAGCGTACATCGAAAAGAAATGAAAACATGTGTCTACACAAAAACTTATATATAAATTGTTCAAATAAGTATTATTCAGGGAATTTCCTGGCAATTCAATTCAGTGGTTGGGACTCCATGCTTCCACTGCCTAGGGGCAAGTGTTTGATTCCCGTTTGGGGAACTTAGATCCACAAACTGTGTGGACAAGTCAAAAAGAGAAAAAAGGATTATTCATGATAGCAAAAAAATGGAAGTAACCCAGATAGATGTTCATCAGTTGATGAATGGGTAAACAAACGTGCTGTATTCATATATTAGAATATTATTTAGCATAGGAAACAATGAAGTATTGATATATGCTACCATATGGATGAACCTTGAAAATGTTGAGGGGGTACAGAGATTCTTCTGGAAGAAATATATATATTCATTTATATTTATGTATATTTTAAAAAATTGAGTCACTTTGTTGTACAACAGAAATTAACACAACTTTGTAAATCAACTGTATTTCAATAAAATTTAAAAACTATTTAATTGGCCATTAATACGAAAAATTTAAGTAAATCAGGATACTTTAATGATGTAATTATTTTGTAAATATTACCATAAATGTAATATATAAATACATATGTAAATACATAATTATGTAAATTATGGTGCTTAAATGATGTAAATTATGATGTAATCCATGTAGTTATTTTAAAAGCTCAGCAATATAATGTTAAGGATAAAAGTAAGTCCCAGATGCATCTACGTAGTACGATTTCAATTATGTTTTTTGTGTTTTTTTTTAATAAGATAGAAACTCTTTTAATGAAACACACTTAATAAATTAAATGGCATTCTATTTCCTATATAAAGTAAACTGAATAATCCGTTCCCACCTTGGGGCACAAGTAGTAGAAGGCTAAAAATATAATTTACCCGCAGAAGGATGATTCTGGCATTTGGAGGAGCAAAGAATGCTGAAACCAAGTAATAGGTTTCCAAGCATATGGGGGAAAGTTGGAGATTGGATGAGTTGGAAAGTTGGAGAGAAGTGACTTTCTTACTTTCTTCAGCTCAATAAAGAAATTGATCGGGATAGAAATCTTTGCATTTTTTTCTGTAAATTTAAAATATTTTTCTATTGAAGTTTTGTCAATTTTATTTGTATATATTTATTTTTTGGTGTACTGGATCTTCATTGCTCAGCGCACTTTTCTCTAGTTTCAGCAAGCAGGGGCTACCCTCTAGTTGTGGTGCATGAATTTCTCACTGCGGTGGCTTCTCTCATTTTGGAGGCTCTAGGGCGTATGGGCTTCAGCAGCTGCGGCACTGGACTCAGTAGCTGTGGTTCCCATTCTCTAGAGCACAAGCTCAATAGCTGTGGTGCACAGGCTTAGCTGCCCTGCGTGTGGGACCCTCCCGGACCAGGGATCAAACCTGTGTCTCCTGCATTGGCAGGTAGCTCCTTACCACTGAGCCACCAGGGAAGCCCCCTCTAGAGAGGTTTGAAAGGCACGGAGAATGAGTAATAGATGTTTAATCAAACTTACCAGTATAATCATCTCACCAGTTAAGTCAGCCTTTATTTAAATTGCATGTATGTTTATTAATGACCTCAGGCATGTTGCAATATACTGAGTCTGTTTGATACTTCCATTTTATGGAGATTTTTATACTTTTAACCATAAAAATGAGGCTTCCCTGGTGGCTCAGTGATAAAGAATGCACCTGCCAATGCAGGAGACAGGGGTTTGATCTCTGGATTGGAAAAATTCCCTGGAGAAGGAAATAACAACCCACTCCAGTATTCCTGCCTGGGAAATCCCACGGGCAGGGAAGCCTAGCAGGCTACAGTCCGTGGGGTCACAAAGAGTCAGACACAGCTTAGCGAGTAAGCAAGAACAAACCGTAAAAACACATACAAACTTTTCCTAGTGAATTTTCATCTCCTCCATGTTTGAGTTCTATGCTTTTCGCATTCTTTTTATTGAAGACGCTTATTTATTTGGTTTTTCTTAACCATGCTTGCCAAAGTTTCGTCATCTTAATGGGGTTTTAGAGTAGAAACTTTTCATTTTATTTGGCAATTTTAGTGATTCCTTTTTTAATTTGTTCTTTTCCCTCACCACCCTCATCAACGTGTTTTGTCTACTTTATTTTATATTTAGTTTGCTATTTTGGTTCCAGTTTAAGTTCAGGGCTTTATTAACTGATTTCCCAGTGTTTGTGTGTGTTAGTCTCTCAGCTATGTCTGATTCTTTGTGACCCCATGGACTGCAGCCTGCTAAGCTCCTCTGTCCATAGAATTCTCCAGGGAAGAAAACTGGAGTCGGTTGCCTTTTCTTCCTCCAGGGGATCTCTGGACCCAGGGATCAAACCCAGGTCTCTGGCATTGTGGGCAGATTCTTTACTATCTGAGCCACCAGGGAAGATTTCCAATGTTTAAACTTATATATTAAAGCACTGATAACAATTCATTTACAGCTGTTCATTATGGAAATGTTGATGTGATGCTGATATCCTGAAATAGTCATGACCCCTAGACGTGGATGAGAAATGGTTAAGCTGGGGTTCACCACAGGGCTTTGACAAAACAGGACCTTGCAAGCTACATGGCTGGGTAGCCAAGAATCTACTGTCCTACACACTAGGCTGATTCTGGTTGCACCAAAACCAGAATGGGCCCTAGGGAGATGGAATCAGAGAGATGGATCAACTTCCCTTAAGAGAAGAAGCTCCACCCCCAGGATATAACACCAGCCCCATCCAGGACTCTTCCTATCTGCTACCTGCAGCACCATGAAGTCTGAATGGATTCACTTTTTTCTGGGCCTCATCTTTTCCATGCCCCTCCATACACATTCCGGTTTTGTGTTTACTCCAACTCTCAGAAGAACCTTGTGTGAAACCGGATATCTTGGAAGTAAGGCAAAATAGAAGGGGTAACCAAGGAGGGCACTATGAATCCACTGCCTAGGCACTGGATCTAGGCAGCATCCAGGAAGACTTTCCTGCAATAAAGCAGGAATCAAGTCCTCCTTCCATCTCAAACAGCATGGCTCTTAGAGTATCAAATGTCGGGGGTCCCGTTAAGTTCTGCCGAAGGATGACAGAAGGAGGTAGACAGAAAGTACAGTCGAGTTAAGTTTTTTCCAAGCGATTTCAGTGCAAGAAGAGTGGGGATTGTGAACATCAGATGATGTCAGAGTGTCCAGGAAATTCCCTTATTGGCGTGAATATATGCGTGCATGAATGTGTGTGTGTCAGGTGAATTCAATTCTATTTAACACATATGTCCAGGACCACTGTGTTACAGTCCATGGATAGTCATCATCGACTTCATCATACTTTACTCACATTCTACTTATTTAAATTAATTTGCTCAATTCACATCCTTTTTTTTTTTTTTGGCTATGCTAAGTCTTCATTGCTGCGTGCGGGCTTTTCTTTAGCTGTGGCAAGCAGGGGCTGCTCCACAGCTGCCACACGCCCAGGCTTCTCATTCCAGTGGCTTCTCTTGTGGAGCCGGGCTCTAGGCGCACAGGCGTCAGTAGTTGCAGCGCACGGCTTGGTGGTCGTGGCACAAAGGCTTAGTGGCTCCTCGGCATGTGGGATCTTCCCGGACCAGGGATTGAATTCATATCCCCTGCTTTGGCAGGCAGATTAACTGTACCACCAGGGAAGCTCTCGACTCACATTCTAATGGACGTGTATGAAATACTCAGAGTAAACAGAGAAAATTCCCCATTGTGGGTAAGGGCTATGGTTGAACTTCAACAAGACTGACATTAACTCCTCCTTTGTCTCCAATATGGTCCTCATTTCTCCTGCTCTAACCACCGATCTCCATGGTCTCAGTAAGACCAGGTAAGTCTGAATGGCTAGGACAAAGGCGGGGGGCAGGGGGGAGCAGGGGGTTGCAGGATGGGAGAGGACACAGACTCTGGTGAAGGAGAGGAAGACTTCCTGCCAGTTGGGCACTTTAAGCCTATCCTTCAGGAGGAGATATAGAGAGCTAAAGGCCTTTTTCACTTGTGTGTCTGCACTGTATGGAGGGGGACCTGTGTCCCTGGGGGAACAGATAAGATGTTGACCTCTGATGACGTGGAGAGTCAGGAAATGGGATAGATTTAAATCAGGGAGGAGTACTGGGGTAAATGCAGGGAGCCTCATGTCTCTCCTAAGAGAGACAGAACTCCCTTACTGTCCTTCTCCAGCTATGGATCTGAGTCATAGACCCAGGCTACAGACTAGAATCCTTGCCTGTATCAATACATAGCAAAATTCAGGCTCAAGGGACTCTCCCAGTGTTATAGGGTCAGGCAGATTTACACAGGCTGATGGGCATCAGTAGGCTGAGTCTGTGAGGGGGAGAATGCCAACTTGGCCCCAGAAAAGAAAACCTGACTCCAGGACTCTCCCCGCACAGAATACTGCAACTACCCTCCTATGTCAGGCACCTGTAAATTAACTTTGACCAGATTCTACTACAACACTTTCACCTTTGTCTGTGAGCCCTTCATCTTCACTGGCTGCGGAAGCAACAGAAACAACTTTAAACATAAATATATCTGTGAAAAATTCTGTCTTCCTGAAAGGTAAATCTCTCAGCCCCCTCTCCTCCACCTCCAATGACACCAAATATTAGTGAACCATGGTTTTTCCAGAAAAATCAAGGAAGAGGTCAGGAGAAATGGAGCAAGGGTGACAAGATATTTTACTTGGGTTGGGAAAAGTCAGTCACAGGCACGAATTTCCAACATCTCAAGTCATTTAGCCCCAGTGAAACTCTCGAAATTGTGCAAATTGAGGGACTTTCCTGGTGGTTCAGTGGTTAAGAATCTATGCCTCCACTATAGGGGGCCTGGTTTCCATCCCCGTTCGGGGAATTAAGATTCTGCATGCCATTTGGTATGGCCAAAAGACAAAAAAGAAACTGTGAAAATTGAAGCCCAGGAGGCTAACGACTTGAAAGGAGGACATAGATCCAGGCCCCTCTCTCTGACTTCCACCCCCAGTGTGTCTCTACCACCATGATGGCCTCAGATCTTGGAGATTCTGTCAAACTCCTTACGTTTGCACAGCTAAAAGAGAAGTTAATGGGAGTGTCAGAAGAGTAGGTGGTTCAGTATTTATAGTGAATGTCTAAACACCAGACTTGGCTCAAGAGCAGAGTCATCACTTCATTAATTTGCCTATCCTCAGGGTCTAGCACTTTATTTGCTCATTAATATTTTATGAAAGATACATGGGATCAGGAGAGATAGGAGTGTTTTAAGAATAGCTATGAAGTTCTGCTAACATTTGAAAGATTAATGGATTCTTCCAATGTCTGTACGAATCACTAAATTTGTTTTTATTTTTTTAACAGAGACAGAGAAAAAGAGGGTCAGGCCGCAACGACCAGAAGAAAGAAGCAAGGGAAAATAAATATTTCCTTATGAAGAATTATGCCCAAATTATTCTGAGTAAATAAATTAGGCTATATTGCAAGAAGGTTTTCAGATTTCTTACTTTCTTTGCCCAGATTT
>NW_017191688.1:0-10665 GCF_001704415.2 Capra hircus
CAGAGTCCCCCAGATGTCTCAGTCCATTCCAGGGAAACCTGCTTTCCCTGCACTGCCTCCACTTTCAAGACGAGGATCGACTCACACCACGGTGGCACGTGGGACAGCGCTGTGGGAAAGCCTCGTGGGAAAGCCTCGTGGGAAAACCTCGAGGGAAAGCCACAGATACCTTGATCCACTCGAAGGGAAGCGTGACACGGCTGCTACGGCTGGGAGGAAAGCGCACGTGCATGCCCCCTCTCGAGACGAGGACTGACTCCCCTGGGGAGACTCCAGAAGTACCTCAAGATCCATGTCAGCACTGGAGAGGAATCCTCAGGTTCCGGCACTGGCTCCACACAAGATCTTATGGCCCGGCATCGACGTGAGAGGAATCCCGAAGAGACCCCGGAGCAACTCGCATGGGACTGGCCTTTCCTGACGCAACCACAGCGGGTCCCTGAGGTCCCCGTCGTAAGTCGAGAGCACCTGCCGAAACTCGAGAAAATCCAGGAGGTTCTCCACTCCAGGCGAGATGAGGCCATTTCCGCTGAGGCGTCTCGAGGCTAATCACACCTAAACTCTGGAACTTTCAAAGGGTCCTTCACACCCTTGCTGCAACTCAAGAAGTTCCCCGACATACCCGACTCCACTCGAGAGGAAGCACGAGAGTCCCGCCCACATCCAGAGGACCCCGTTTCCGCCTCCTAGCTCGAGAGGAGGGATCCTTTCCCTGCGTCGGTGGGAAGAATTCCCGGGCCCCGTCGCATCTCCAGTGGAGGCGCTCTCCAAAGGAAAGGCGAGAGGAACTCCACGGTCGTGCCACATTCCCAGAGTCCCCCAGATGTGTCAGTCCATTCCAGGGGAAACCTGTTTTCCCTGCACTGCCTCGAGTTTCAAGCCGAGGATCGACTCACACCACGGTGGCACGTGGGACAGCCTGTGGGAACCTCGTGGGAAAGCCTCGAAAGGAGGGAAAGCTCCTGATCCCTTGATCCACGCGAAGGGAAGCGTGACACTGCTGCTACAGCTCGGGAGGAAAGCGCACCTGCATGCCCCCCACTCGAGACGAGGACTGACTTCCCTTGGGAGACTCCAGAAGTACCCCAAGATCCATGTCAGCACTGGAGAGGAATCCTCAGGTTCCGGCACCGGCTCCACACAAGATCTTAGGCCTCTGCATCGACGGGAGAGGAATCCCGAGAGGCCCCAAGCAACTCGCATGGGGACTGGCCTTTCCTGACGCCACTACAGCGGGTCCCTGAGGTTCCCGTCGTAAGTCGAAAGCACCTGCCGCAACTCGAGAAAATCCAGGAGGTTCTGCCCTCCAGGCGAGATGAGGCCCATTTCCACTGAGGCGTCTCCAGGCTAATCACACCTAAACTCTGGAACTTCCAAAGGGTCCTTCACACCCTTGCTGCAACTCGAGAAGTTTCCCGATATATTGTTTCCACTCGAGAGGAAGCACGAGAGTCCCGCCCACATCCAGAGAAGCCCCGTTTCCGCCTCCAAGCTCGAGAGGAGGGATCCTTTCCCTACGCGGTCGGGAAAGAATTCCCTGCGTTCCCGTCGCATCTCAAGTGGAAGCGCTCTCCACAGGAAACGCGAGAGTAACTCCAGGGTCGTGCCACATTCCCAGAGTCCCCCAGATGTCTCAGTCCATTCCAGGGAAACCTGTTTTCCCTGCACTGCCTCGACTTTCAAGCCGAGGATCGACTCACACCACGGTGGCACGTGGGACAGCCCTGTGGGAAAGCCTCGAGGGAAGCCCTGAACCCTTGATCCACGCGAAGGGAAGCGTGACACTGCTGCTACAGCTCAGGAGGAACGCGCACGTGCATGCCTCCACTCGAGACGAGGACTGACTCCCCTGGGGAGACTCCAGAAGTACCCCAAGCTCCATGTCAGCACTGGAGATGAATCCTCAGGTTCCGGCACTGACTCGGCACAAGGTTTTAGGCCCCAGCATCGACGGGAGAGGAAACCCGAGAGGCCCCGAGAGGCCCCCGAAAAACTCGCAAGGGGACTGGCCTTTCCTGAGGCCGCCAGAGCGGGTCCCTGAGGTCCCCGTCGTAAGTCCAGAGCACCTGCCGCAACTTGAGAAAATCCAGGAGGTTCTCCCCTCCAGGCGAGATGAGGCCCATTTCCGCTGAGGTGTCTCGAGGCTAATCACATCTAACATCTGGAACTTCCAAAGGGTCCTTCACACCCTTGCTGCAACTCAAGAAGTTCCCCGACATACCCGAATCCACTCGAGAGGAAGCACGAGAGTCACGCCCATATCCAGAGGAGCCCCGTTTCCGCCTCCTAGCTCGAGAAGAGGGATCCTTTCCCTGCGTGGTCGGGAAAGAATTCCCGGCGTTCCCGTCGCATCTCAAGTGGAGGCGCTCTTCACAGGAAAGGCGAGAGGAACTCCAGGGTCGTGCCACATTCCCAGAGTCCGCCAGATGTCTCAGTCCATTCCAGGGAAACCTCTTTTCCCTGCACTGCCTCGACTTTCAAGCCGAGGATCGACTCACACAACGGTGGCACGTGCGACAGCCCTGTGGGAAAGCCTCGTGGGAAAGCCTCGAGGGAAAGCCACAGATCCCTTGATCCACGCGAAGGGAAGTGCGACACTGCTGCTACAGCTCGGAAGGAAAGTGCACGTGCATTCCCCCACTTGAGACGAGGACTGACTCCCCTGGGGAGACTCCAGAAGTACCCCAAGATCCATGTCAGCACTGGAGAGGAATCCTCAGGTTCCGGCACTGACTCCACACAAGGTCCTAGGCCCCAGCATCGCCGGAAGAGGTATCCCCGAGAGGCCCCCTGAGCAACTCGCATGGGGACTGGCCTTTCCTGACGCCACCACAGCGGGTCCCTGAGGTTCCCATCGTAAGTCGAGAGCACCTGCCGCAACTTGAGAAAATCCAGGAGGTTCTGCCCTCCAGGCGAGATGAGGCCCATTTCCACTGAGGCGTCTCGAGGCTAATCACACCTAACCTCTGGAACTTCCAAAGGGTCCTTCACACCCTTGCTGCAACTCAAGAAGTTCCCCGATATACCTGACTCCACTCGAGAGGAAGCACGGGAGTCCCGCCCACATCCAGAGGAGCCCCGTTTCCGCCTCCTAGCTCCAGAGGAGGGATCCTTTCCCTGCGTGGTCGGGAAAGAATTCCCGGCTTTCCCGTCGCATCTCAAGTGGAGGTGCTCTCCACAGGAAAGGCGAGAGGAACTCCAGGGTCGTGCCACATTCCCAGAGTCCCCCAGATGTCTCAGTCCATTCCAGGGAAACCTGTTTTCCCTGCACTGCCTCGACTTTCAAGCCGAGTATCGACTCACACCACGGTGGCACGTGGGACAGCCCTGTGGGAAAGCTGCCGGGAGCCAGTGTGAGGAATCCCGCCCGTGACAAGGTCATGAGGAAGGAAGCTGACATTCGCAAGGCGTGCTCAGACTTCTAGGGACCCCTCTGGAAATTCCTAAGCATGTACCCCAACAAAAATCTGCCGGCTTTTGTGCTCTGCTTTTCCACTCTTCTGACATTTTCTGGAAAAAGTCAATTCAGGGTTTCAGTCTTCTGCATTTGAAAGAGTGTTTCAATCTAAAAACCCCTCCGATGGCTTTCTAGCCTGCCTGCAGGACTCTGCGAGTGTGATTGTTTGAGGCCTCCTGACTGCAGGAGGCACAGGAAGCTTAAAACATCCTAGGAATGTAGGGGCTTCCGAAGAGTCAAAATCTTTAGAATAGGACTGATTAAAAGTTTCATTTGTTGAGTCAATGCTTGCTGCCAAATTTTCATATCCTTTATTTTTAGATATAGTTGGTATATAGAAAAACAAGTAGTAGACCTGGTATTAGCAACATTAGATCTTTGAGTTAAGTACCTTCTTTGTTATATCCCACTGCACCTTTGTTCTATAGAGATGTAACTTTAATGCTTTAAGGAGATGCAAATTAAAGAAAAACACTTCGGGGGAAACAAAATCAACATTCATTAAGGAAGAGAGCTAAAAAGTGTTAACAAGCTTCTTGGCCAGAAGATAATGTAAATCACCTGAGACCTTTTGTATACAAAATGATGTATAGAAAGAGTCTGGGCTGCGAACGCTACATAATTCTGTGTTACCCGTTGATCTCCATGTTTTATCAAAAGTATAAAAGGCCTTCTGAACAATAAAGGATCGGACCAGTTTCTCGAACTAGTCTCTCGGCCTGGTTTCTTGGGACTCTGGCTCCCCCCATGTCTCTCTCTCTCCTCTTCTCTCCCCTTCCCTCTCTCTGCTCTTTACTTTAACTTCAGGCTGAATCTCCATCTGGGGCGCAGAGGCTCGCCAGGTCTACTTACTTGCCCGGCTGTTAAGACCCGCACCAAAGGGAGCTTAAGGCGAGGCACCCTTAGATATTCAAGCGGGCGCCGGTGGCCCAACGTAGATGGTGCAGATTCCTTGTCTGGAATTTTATTGGCCTTCCGCGTAAACCAAGCTATTCAGCCCTCTTCCTCCACTTAATCTTCTTATTACACTATAGTTTCTTAATCTAATCTTACATTAATAAACAAACAAGTCTTTCCACGCCAACGCCGTCCACCCTTCGAATTCCCTGGATCCACCGGGCCAGGACCCCGGCAAGTGGCGCCCGGAACAGGCTATTCGAAGGTAGGTTCCTCGGAGCAAAAGCTCCCCCCGGAGCACTCTCTGCTGCTCCCCCCGGAGCCCTCTCCGTTGCTCCCCCCGGAGCACTCTCTGTTGCTCCCCCCGGAGTGACTTAATCACTCCCCCCGGAGTACTTTCGGGTACTCCCCCAGTGTTGAGTGTTCGGGACGGCTAGGACCCCACTCAGGGTGCCGCGGACCCCCCTGTAGGATAGACAGGGTGAGGAAGAGTGGGAAGTGTTCAAGGGTTTAAGAGAAACCTGGTGCTCTAGAGGTTGAAAAGAAACCTGCTATCCTAGGGTTAAAAACAAAACCCCCCTCGCCAGAGGTAAAACCTTTTGTTGAGGTAGACTTTTCTATAAGACTTAATTTTCTGACATGGGTAACAGTGAATCAAAAGAAAGACAGCTTTTTATAGGAGTAATCTTGCAGTTACTAACTAAACGAGGAATTAAAGTTAAAAATTCCAATATTCATTCATTTTTTTCCTTTGTACAAGAACAGTGTCCCTGGTTTCCAGAAGAAGGCACTGTTAACTTAGACACCTGGGAGAGAGTAGGAAAACAGCTAAAAACTTACTATACTTTGCATGGGCCTGTAAATGCTTTTGCTCTGTAAAATATGATTACAAATGTTCTGGACCCCTGTCATGAGGCTGTTAGATAGCCTATGGGAGAGGCTATAGCGGTAAATGGTAGTGGGTCTCCACCTTCTATGCAGATCGTATTTTCTGCCATTGGCAAACAAAAGGAGAGAGACTCCTCTTCCTCCCGAGGAAGGAGGGTGCTTACAGGACGCAGCGGCCGAGCGCCCTGGAGAGCCCCCTCCCCCTCTACACAAACCAAACCTTTAAAAAAGTTATCTTATTTAAGGCGACCACTGCAACCTCTGCTTGCGCCTCCCCAGGGCTTAAGAACTCCCCACTTTATATCCAAAGCCTCCCAGAACATTGCTTAAGTTTGAAAACGATAGTGACAATATTTTTGAGCAAAAGAGCTTTTAAAACAGAGCTTGCTCCTTGCATAAAATCCCCTCAGGAGGGGCCTCACCCAACAAAAAAAAAAGAAAAAGGAAGAAAAACAGAAAAAAAAATATTCGTAATAAAAAGGACTTTACAAATGCAAAATGTTTCTCTTGAGGCCAAATAGAACATGTTTTGCCAAAATGTCCTGCTAAACAGACACAACAACCCGTACCAAACAACCCCAGGTAGCTCAGGCCTAGACCTCAGTTCCACCACTTCAATAATATTAACCCCTGATGTGCCAGTGACTCAGATTCCAATGAGAGTGGCTAGTCCCCTGCCTGAGGACATTGTAAGACTTGTACTGGGGCATAGCTTGCTTTCTTTTCAAGAAATTTCGGTAGTGTCTTGTGTAGTAAATTCTGATTATACTGAAAAAACTGAAGTTTTGATCTCGCCACCTGCTAAAACTGTGCAATTAATAAAAATTAAAAAAAAAATAATAGCACAGCTTTTGCTTTTACCTTATTACCAAACAGAAAAACCAGACAAAAAAAGCCCCAGAGGATCTAGATCTAGCTTTTTGGGTGCAAAAAATTGCAGCTTCTAGGCCTTTAAAAGATTTTTTAATTCAAAGATATAAAATGTCATGGCTGTTAGACAATAGACAAGACGTTTCTTACATTGCTGAGAGACTAGCGCAGCTCCTGGCCAACATATACTACTGAAAAGGAGTTAGAAAAAGTGGTATGCAGGATAAAAATGCTATAGAGTAAGAGGTGAGAGAGAGTTTAAAACCTTGGTGAATAGTGAGCTCCCCGTTGCTGGAAGTTTTCAAGCTAAGATTAAATGGTTACTTGTCATCTAAAAGGCTATAGACCAGATTTGGGTTATAAAAAGATCATTAGAAAAGCTTATAAAGATATTGTGTAACACCTCTTTTCTTGCTTCTTATATTTGGGTCTAGTGATATGGTTTTTTGGATAACAAAAATTACTCAGAAACGGCCTATGAAAACTATTCTGATTAATGGCAAGTCTATTGTGGGGTTATTAGACACAGGAGCAGACGTTTCTTGCATTTCAGGAAAAGACTGGCCTAGCTCCTGGCCCACCTCCTGGCCCACACATACTACTGAAAATAACTTGGTGGGGATAGGAAGAGCCCCCACAGTAGCCAAAAGTGCAAAAATTTTAGATTGGCAATTTGAGGACACCCGTGGAACTTTCCAACCGTATGTAGTCCCTTCACTCCCCCTTACCCTGTGGGGGAGGGACATGCTATCTCAAATGGGAGTGTTACTTTTTAGCCCTGATGATAAAGTGACCTCTCAGATGCTGCAGATCGGCTATGATCCATCAAAAGGATTGGGTAAACAACAGACAAGAATAATTGAGCTAATTTGCCCAACTCCTTGCAAGCTATATACTGGATTGGGATATCCAAATTTATAATGAAGGCCATTGTTTTTGCTGCCTACCCCATTACATGAAAATTTCAAGATCCGGTGTGGGTGGAACAGTGGCCTCTGCCTAAGGAAAAATTACTGACATATTAATTAAAAAGATTAATTCAAATATACTGATTTATTAAATTGTTTAATAAAGAACCATCAAAAATTGCACTTCCATATAACAGAGAACAACTTGATGCTTTTCAAATGTTTGATGATTGGCAGATTGCTATAGGAAATTCTTGTGATCAGATCTTGCATCATTTACCCTCACGTGCTTTGTTAATTCAAAAATTAAAAAGAGAGAAATTAAGTATAGTTTTCCCCCATCAGATTTTACAACATGTTCTCTTTGTAATAAGTTAAATGCTGATTCGTTTGAAACAGTAAAATAAAAAGCCATTAGTAAAGCAAAAAGATCTCCTCCAGATAACAAAAAGATCCCGACCCAAAATTTACTGCGGGTCGAGGAAGTGTTTATATTTTTTCCACAGGGTGCAGATTCGTCAACTTGGATCCCGGACAGACTGATTCGCCACAAAAGAAAAAGGGAACTTCTCTGCCACCACCACCGCGGGAAACAGCCGCGCACCAAAAGCTGCGGGCGGGGCCAGCCTGACTGACGGAACCCAGTGCACCGCACTCGCAGCCCCATAACAGCGCCAGTGTCAGAGGGCGGGGTGAAGGCCGCTGCTCCTACCGGCAAAAGAGGCAAAAGAAACATCAAGATCCCGGCAGGACTAACAGCTGCTGCAGCACAAACTCCAACCAGAAAATGACTCTATTTACTCTATTTTGGCTTGTCTATCCTCTCCTTATGTTCTTCTTTTCACCAATGATTCCAGAAAACTTAATGTACCTAATGTAGCGACTTGTGAACCATGGATGTTTTCATCTTGTTTAACTCCTCAAAGTAATGTCTGCTCTTCTGTGGTTTTAAAGATGTCCTATAACTGTAACAACTTATTGATATGATAATTATGTTCTTGCTGTGTTACAACAACTGTTATTGTTACTACAACAGCAATCATTGACTCAACAAGTGTAAATGCCCAATATGTTAAAAAATCAAGGTTTAGGTATTTTTGGAACAGCTCAGATATTAGTTTAGACTTAGGGAAACTTCATAATCAGATTCAGACCTTGGAACACTCCCGATTAGATTTTACCACCGCAGGAGAAGCCAATGACTTTTCCCACACTTTCTCTAACTTCATTTCTGAAGACTGTTCTGTCTACTGTCTATAATCTTGCTCCTCATAATCATACTTCCCTATATTGTCTAGATTCTTCGGCAGAGCATTCGGAATCTCGAGACCGAACTGCACCTGATTTTAAACATAAATAATCAATTATTTAAAATTAAAAAGGGTGAGATGCCGGGAGCCAGTGTGAGGAATCCCGCCCGTGACAAGGTCATGAGGAAGGAAGCTGACATACGCAAGGCGTGCTCAGACTTCAGGGACCCCTCTGGAAATTCCTAAGCATGTACCCCAACAAAAATCTGCCGGCTTTTGTGCTCTGCTTTTCCACTCTTCTGACATTTTCTGGAAAAAGTCAATTCAGGGTTTCAGTCTTCTGCATTTGAAAGAGTGTTTCAATCTAAAAACCCCTCCGATGGCTTTCTAGCCTGCCTGCAGGACTCTGCGAGTGTGATTGTTTGAGGCCTCCTGACCGCAGGAGGCACAGGAAGCTTAAAATATCCTAGGAATGTAGGGGCTTCCGAAGAGTCAAAATCTTTAGAATAGGACTGATTAAAAGTTTCATTTGTTGAGTCAATGCTTGCTGCCAAATTTTCATATCCTTTATTTTTAGATATAGTTGGTATATAGAAAAACAAGTAGTAGACCTGGTATTAGCAACATTAGATCTTTGAGTTAAGTACCTTCTTTGTTATATCCCACTGCACCTTTGTTCTATAGAGATGTAACTTTAATGCTTTAAGGAGATGCAAATTAAAGAAAAACACTTCAGGGGAAACAAAATCAACATTCATTAAGGAAGAGAGCTAAAAAGTGTTAACAAAGCTTCTTGGCCAGAAGATAATGTAAATCACCTGAGACCTTTTTGTATACAAAATGATGTATAGAAAGAGTCTGGGCTGCGAACGCTACATAATTCTGTGTTACCCGTTGATCTCCATGTTTTATCAAAAGTATAAAAGGCCTTCTGAACAATAAAGGATCGGATCAGTTTCTCGAACTAGTCTCTCGGCCTGGTTTCTTGGGACTCTGGCTCCCCCCATGTCTCTCTCTCTCCTCTTCTCTCCCCCTTCCCTCTCTCTGCTCTTTACTTTAACTTCAGGCTGAATCTCCATCTGGGGCGCGGAGGCTCGCCAGGTCTACTTACTTGCCCCGGCTGTTAAGACCCGCACCAAAGGGAGCTTAAGGCGAGGCACCCTTAGATATTCAAGCGGGCGCCGGTGGCCCAACGTAGATGGTGCAAATTCCTTGTCTGGAATTTTATTGGCCTTCCGCGTAAACCAAGCTATTCAGCCCTCTTCGTCCACTTAATCTTCTTATTACACTATAGTTTCTTAATCTAATCTTACATTAATAAACAAACAAGTCTTTCCACGCCAACGCCGTCCACCCTTCGAATTCCCTGGATCCACCGGGCCAGGACCCCGGCAAGTGGCGCCCGGAACAGGCTATTCGAAGGTAGGTTCCTCGGAGCAAAAGCTCCCCCCGGAGCACTCTCTGCTGCTCCCCCCGGAGCCCTCTCCGTTGCTCCCCCCGGAGCACTCTCTGTTGCTCCCCCCGGAGTGACTTAATCACTCCCCCGGGAGTACTTTCGGGTACTCCCCCAGTGTTGAGTGTTCGGGACGGCTAGGACCCCACTCAGGGTGCCGCGGACCCCCCTGTAGGATAGACAGGGTGAGGAAGAGTGGGAAGTGTTCAAGGGTTTAAGAGAAACCTGGTGCTCTAGAGGTTGAAAAGAAACCTGCTATCCTAGGGTTAAAAAAAAACCCCCCTCGCCAGAGGTAAAACCTTTTGTTGAGGTAGACTTTTCTATAAGACTTAATTTTCTGACATGGGTAACAGTGAATCAAAAGAAAGACAGCTTTTTATAGGAGTAATCTTGCAGTTACTAACTAAACGAGGAATTAAAGTTAAAAATTCCAATATTCATTCATTTTTTCCTTTGTACAAGAACAGTGTCCCTGGTTTCCAGAAGAAGGCACTGTTAACTTAGACACCTGGGAGAGAGTAGGAAAACAGCTAAAAACTTACTATACTTTGCATGGGCCTGTAAATGCTTTTGCTCTGTAAAATATGATTACAAATGTTCTGGACCCCTGTCATGAGGCTGTTAGATAGCCTATGGGAGAGGCTATAGCGGTAAATGGTAGTGGGTCTCCACCTTCTATGCAGATCGTATTTTCTGCCATTGGCAAACAAAAAGGAGAGAGACTCCTCTTCCTCCCGAGGAAGGAGGGTGCTTACAGGACGCAGCGGCCGAGCGCCCTGGAGAGCCCCCTCCCCCTCTACACAAACCAAACCTTTAAAAAAGTTATCTTATTTAAGGCGACCACTGCAACCTCTGCTTGCGCCTCCCCAGGGCTAAGAACTCCCCACTTTATATCCAAAGCCTCCCAGAACATTGCTTAAGTTTGAAAACGATAGTGACAAT
>NW_017191689.1:0-10665 GCF_001704415.2 Capra hircus
GGGGATGGCGACGGATGCGCTTTTCCTTTCCCCAGGCTGTAAGGCAGCCAGGTCCGCGCTTGCTCCCGTGGATCAAAGGGGATCTGTGTCTTTCTTCCTCGAGGGCTTTCCTCACGAGGCTTATTTCCCACGAGGCTTTTCCCCACAGGGGGCTTGTTCCCCACGTACCCACCGTGGTGTGAGTTTGATCGTTCGCGCTGTTTGAAAAAGGTCGGAGGGGCTCTGCCAGGGAAAAAAAACTCTTTTCTCCTGGAAATTAGAAACTGATACCATTCTTTGGGGGAGACTCTGGTGAATGGGTGGCCCACGACCCCTGGAGTTTCCTTCGCCTTTTCCCTGTGTAGGGAGCGGCCTTCTTCTTGAGATTGCGACGGGGAAGGGCCAGGGGAAATTCTTTCCACCCCACCACCGCAGGGAAAAGGATCCCCCTTCCTCTTTGAGAGCTAGGGAGGGCAGGAAACGGGTCTTCCTCTGGATGGGGCTTGGCGGGACTATTTCGTGCTTGCCTTTCTCGAGGTGGGAGGACGGCGTAAGGTCAGGAAAACTTCATTGAGTTTGCAGCCAAAGGTGTGGGAAGGACCGCCTTTGGGGGAAAGTTGCCAAGAGGTTTTAGGGTTGTGATTTTAGCCTCCGAGGGAACGCGCTCAGGCACAAACATGGGCCTTTTTCATTATCGCCTTGGAAGGGGGGTGAAAAATTCTCCTGGGATTTTTCTCGGAGTTAGGTGCTCTCGACTTACGACGGGGACCTCAGGGGACCCGCTCTGGTGGCCTCAGGAAAGGCCAGTCCCCATGCGAGTTGCTCGGGGGCCTCTCGGGATTCCTCTCCCGTCGATGCCGGGGCCTAAGACCTTGTGTGGAGTCGCTGAACCTGAGGATTCCTCTCCAGTTGCTGACATGGATCTTGGGGTACTTCTGGAGTCTCCCCAGGGGAGTCAGTCCTCGTCTCGAGTGGGGGCATGCACGTGCGCTTTCCTCCGAGCTGTAGCAGCAGTGTCACGCTTCCCTTCGCGTGGATCAAGGGATCTGTGGCTTTCCCTCGAGGCTTTCCCACGAGGCTTTCCCACAGGGCTGTCCACGTGCCACCGTGGTGTGAGTCGATCCTCGGCTTGAAAGTCGAGGCAGTGCAGGGAAAACAGGTTTCCCTGGAATGGACTGAGACATCTGGGGACTCTGGGAATGGTGGCACGACCCTGGAGTTCCTCTCGCCTTTCCTGTGGAGAGCGCCTCCTTGAGATGCGCGGGAACGCCGGAATTCTTTCCCGACACGCAGGGAAAGGATCCCTCCTCTCGAGCTAGGAGGCGGAAAAACGGGCTCTCCTCTGGATGTGGGCGGGACTCTCGTGCTTCCTCTCGAGTGGAGACGGGTATGTCGGGGAACTTCTTGAGTTGCAGCAAGGGTGTGAAGGACCCTTTGGAAGTTCCAGAGGTTAGGTGTGATTAGCTCCAGACGCCTCAGCGGAAATGGGCCTCATCTCGCCTGGAGGGGAGAACCTCCTGGATTTTCTCGAGTTGGCAGGTGCTCTCGACTACGACGGGGACCTCAGGGACCCGCTCTGGTGGCCTCAGGAAAGGCCAGTCCCCATGCGAGTTGCTCGGGGGCCTCTTAGGATTCCTCTCCGTCGAGCCGGGGCCTAAGACCTTGTGTGGAGTCGTTGCCGGAACTGAGGATTCCTCTCCAGTGCTGACATGGATCTTGGGGTACTTCTGGAGTCTCCCCAGGGGAGTCAGTCCTCGTCGAGTGGGGCATGCACGTGGGCTTTCCTCCCGGCTGTAGCAGCAGTGTCACGCTTTCCCTTCGCGTGGATCAAGGATCTGTGGCTTTCCTCGAGGCTTTCCCACGAGGCTTTTTCCCACGAGGCTTTCCCACAGGGCTGTCCCACGTGCACCGTGGTGTGAGTCGATCCTCGGCTTGAAAGTCGAGGCAGTGCAGGGAAAACAGTTTTCCCTTGGAATGACGGAGACATCTGGGGACTCTGGCAATGGTTGCACGACCCTGGAGTTCCTCTCGCCTTTCCTGTGGAGAGCGCCTCCTCTTGAGATGCGACGGAACGCCGGAATTTTTCCCGATCACGCAGGGAAAGGATCCCTCCTCTCGAGCTAGGAGGCGGAAACGGGCTCCTCTGGATGTGGGGCGGACTCTCGTGCTTTCCTCTCGAGTGGAGAGGTTGTCGGGGAACTTCTTGAGTTGCAGCAAGGTGTGAAGGACCCTTTGAAAGTTCCAGAGCTTAGGTGTGATTAGCCTCGAGACGCCTCAGCGGAAATGGGCCTCATCTCGCCTGGAGGGAGAACCTCCTGGATTTTCTCGAGTTGCGGCAGGTGCTCTCGACTTTACGACGGGGACCTCAGGGACCCGCTCTGGTGGCCTCAGGAAAGGTCTCCCCATGCGAGTTGCTCGGGGCCTCTCGGGATTCCTCTCCGTCGATGCCGGGGCCTAAGACCTTGTGTGGAGTCGTGCCGGAACCTGAGGATTCCTCTCCAGTGCTGACATGGATCTTGGGGTACTTCTGGAGTCTCCCCAGGGGAGTCAGTCCTCGTCTCGAGTGGGGGCATGCACGTGCGCTTCCTCCCGAGCTGTAGCAGCAGTGTCACTTCCCTTCGCGTGGATCAAGGGATCTGTGGTTTCCCTCAAGGCTTTCCCACGAGGCTTTCCCACGAGGCTTTCCCACAGGGCTGTCCCACGTGCCACCCGTGGTGTGAGTCGATCCTCGGCTTGAAAGTCGAGGCAGTGCAGGGAAAACAGGTTTCCCTGGAATTACTGAGACATCTGGGGGACTCTGGGAATGGTGGCACGACCCTGGAGTTCCTCTCGCCTTTCCTGTGGAGAGCGCCTCCTCTTGAGATGCGACGGAACGCCGGAATTCTTTCCCGACCACGCAGGAAAGGATCCCTCCTCTCGAGCTAGGAGGCGGAAACGGGGCTCCTCTGGATGTGGGCGGACTCTCGTGCTTCCTCTCGAGTGGAGACGGGTATGTCGGGAACTTCTTGAGTTGCAGCAAGGGTGTGAAGGACCCTTTGGAAGTTCCAGAGGTTAGGTGTGATTAGCCTCGAGACGCCTCAGCGGAAATGGGCCTCATCTCGCCTGGAGGGGAGAACCTCCTCGATTTCTCGAGTTGAGGCAGGTGCTCTCGTGTTACGACGGGACATCAGGGACCGCTCTGGTGGCCTCAGGAAAGGCCAGTCCCATGCGAGTTGCTTGGGGCCTCTCGGGATTCTCTCCCGTCGATGCCGGGGCTAAGATCTTGTGTGGAGGTGCCGGAAACTGAGGATTCCTCTCCAGTACTGACATGGATCTTGGTGTATTCTGGAGATCCCCAGGGGAGTCAGTCCTCGTCCCGAGTGGGGGCATGCACGTGGCATTCCTCCCGAGCTGTAGCAGCAGTGTCGCGCTTCCCTTCGCGTGGATCAAGGGATCTGTGGCTTTGCCTCGAGGCTTTCCCACGAGGCTTTCCCACAAGGCTGTCCCACGTGCCACCGTGGTGTGAGTCGATCCTCGGCTTGAAAGTCGAGGCAGTGCAGGGAAAACAGGTTTCCATGCAGAGGACTGAGACATCTGGGGGACTCTGGGAATGGTGGCACGACCCTGGAGTTCCTCTCGCCTTTCCTGTTGAGAGCGGCTCCTCTTGAGATGCGACCGGAACGCCGGGAATACTTGACGACCACGCAGGGAAAGGATCCCTCCTCTCGAGCTAGGAGGCAGGAAACGGGCTCCTCTGGATGTGGGGCGGGACTGTCGTTCTTCCTCTCGAGTGGAGACGAGTATGTCGGGAAATTCTTGAGTTGCAGCAAGGGTGTGACGGACCCTTTGGAAGTTCCAGAGGTTAGTTTTGATTAGCTTCGAGACGCCTCATTGGAAATGGGCCTCATCTCGCCTGGAGGGACAACCTCCTGGATTTTCTCGGGTTGCAAGGTGCTCTCGACTTGCGACGGGGACCTCAGGGACCCGCTCTGGTGGCCTCAGGAACGGTCAGTCCCCATGCGAGTTGCTCGGGGCCTCTCGGATTCCTCTCCCGTCGATGCCGGGGCCTAAGACCTTGTGTGGAGTCGTTGCTGCAACCTGAGGATTCCCCTCCAGTGCTGACATGGATCTTGGGGAACCTCTGGAGTCTCCCCAGGGGAGTCAGTCCTCGTCTCGGTGGGGCATGCACATGGGCTTTCCTCTCGAACTGTAGCAGCAGTGTCGCGCTTCCTTCGCGTGGATCAAGGGATCTGTGGCTTTCCCTCGAGGCTTTCCCACGAGGCTTTCCCACAAGGCTGTCCCACGTGCCACTGTGGTGTGAATCGATCCTCGCTTGAAATTCGAGGCAGTGCAGGGAAAACAGGTTTCCCTGGAATGGACTGAGACATCTGGGGAACTCTGGGAATGGTGGCACGACCCTGGATTTCCTCTCGCCTTTCCTGTGGAGAACGCCTCCTGTTCAGATGCGCGGGAATGCCAGGAATCCTTTCCCGACGACACAGGGAGAGAATCAATCCTCTCGAGCTATGAGGCGGAAACGGGCTCCTCTGGATGTGGGCGGGACTCTCGTGTTTCCTCTCGAGTGAAGACGGGTATGTCGGGGAACTTCTTGAGTTGCAGCAAGGGTGTGAAGTACCCTTTGGAAGTTCCAGAGGTTAGGTGTGATTAGCCTCGAGAACGCCTCAGCGGAAATGGGCCTCATCTCGCCTGGAGGGGAGAACCTCCTGGATTTTCTCGAGTTGCGGCAGGTGCTTTCCACGTAGGACGGGGACCCACAGGGACCCGCTCTGGTGGCCTCAGGGAAGGCCAGTCCCCATGCGAGTTGCTCGGGGGCCTCTTAGGATTCCTCTCCCGTTGATGCCGGGGCCTAAGTCCTTGTGTGGAGTCGTTGCCGGAATCTGAGGATTCCTCTCCAGTGCTGACATGGATCTAGGGGTACTTCTAGAGTCTCCCCAGGGGAGTCAGTCCTCGTCAGATTGGGGGCATGCACTTGGGCTTTCCTGCCGAGCTGTAGGAGCAGTGTCACGCTTCCCTTCGCGTGGATCAAGGGAATCTGTGGCTTTCCCTCGAGGCTTTCCCACGAGGCTTTCCCAAGAGGCTTTCCACGAGGCTTTCCCACAGGGCTGTCCCACGTGCTCGTGGTGTGAGTCGATCCTCGGCTTGAAAGCCGAGGCAGTGTAGGGAAAACAGGTTTCCCTTGAATGCACGGAGACATCTGTGGGACTCTGGCAATGGTGTCACGACCCTGGAATTCCTCTCGCCTTTCCTGTGGAGAGCGCCTCCTCTTGGGATGCGACGGGAACGCCGGGAAATTTTTCCCGATCACGCAGGGAAAGGATCCCTCCTCTCAAGCTAGGAGGCGGAAACGGTGCTCCTCTGGATGTGGGCGGGACTCTCGTGCTTCCTCTGGAGTGGAGACGGTATGTGGGGGAACTTCTTGAGTTGCAGCAAGGGTGTGAAGGACCCTTTGAAAGTTCCAGAGCTTAGGTGTGATTAGCCTCGAGACGCCTCAGCGGAAATGGGCCTCATCTCGCCTGGAGGGGAGAACCTCCTGGATTTTCTCGAGTTGCGGCAGGTGCTCTCGACTTACGACGGGGACTCAGGGACCCGCTCTGGGTAGGCCTCAGGAAAGGTCTCTGCCCATGCGAGTTGCTCGGGGGCCTCTCGGATTCCTCTCCTGTCAATGTCGGGGCCTAAGACCTTGTGAGGAGTCGCTGCCGGAACCTGAGGATTCCTCTCCAAGTGCTGACATGGATCTTGGGTACTTCTGGTGTCTCCCCAGGGGAGTCAATACTCGTCTCGCGTGGGGGCATGCACGTGCGCTTTCCTCCCGAGCTGTAGCAGCAGTTTGATTCTTCCTGTCAAGTGGATCAAAGGGATCTGTGGATTTCCCCGGCTTTCCACGAGGCTTTCCCACGAGGCTTTCCCACAGGGCTGTCCCACGTGCCACCGTGGTGTGAGTCGATCCTCGCTTGAAAAGTCGAGGCAGTGCAGGGAAAACAGGTTTCCCTGGAATGGAATGAGACATCTGGCGGATTCTGGGAATGGTGGCACGACCCTGGAGTTCCTCTGGCTTTTTCTGTGGAGAGCGCCTCCTCTTGAATTGCGACGGGAACGCCGGGAATTCTTTCCCGACCACGCAGGGAAAGGATCCCTCCTCTCGAGCTAGGAGGCGGACATGGGGCTCCTCTGGATGTGGGCGGGACTCCCGTGCTTCCTCTCGAGTGGAGACGGGTATGTCGGGGAACTTCTTAAGTTGCAGCAAGGAGGTGAAGGACCCTTTGGAAGTTCCAGAGGTTAGGTGTGATTAGCCTCCAGACGCCTCAGCGGAAATGGGCCTCATCTCGCCTGGAGGGGAGAACCTCCTGGATTTTTCTCGAGTTGCGGCAGGTGCTCTCGACTGACGACGGGGACCTCAGGGACCCGCTCTGGTGGCCTCAGGAAAGGCCAGACCCCATGCGAGTCTGCACGGGGGCCTCTCAGGATTCCTCTCCTGTCGAAGCCGGTTCCTAAGACCTTGTGTGGATTCGTTTCCGGAACATGAGGATTCCTCTCCAGTGCTGACATTGGATCTTGGGGTACTTCTGGAGTCTCCCAGGGGTGTCAGTCCTCGTCTCGAGTGGGGGCATGCACGTGGCACTTTCCTCCCGAGCTGTAGCAGCAGTGTCACATTTCCCTTCGCGTGGATCAAGGATCTGTGGCTTTCTCTCGAGGCTTTCCCAAGAGGCTTTCCCCACGAGGCTTTCCCACAGGGCTGTCCCACGTACCAGCGTGGTGTGAGTCGATCCTCGGCTTGAAAGTCGAGGCAGTGCAGGGAAAACAGTTTTCATTGGAATTAACTGAGACATCTTTGGGACTCTGGGAATGGTGGCACGACCCTGGAGTTCCTCTCGCCTTTCCTGTTGAGAGCGCCTCCTCTTGAGATGCAACCGGAACGCCGGGAATACTTGACCGACCACGCAGGGAAAAGGATCCCTCCTCTCGAGCTAGGAGGCAGAAACGGGGCTCCTCTGGATGTGGCGGGACTGTCGTGCTTCCTCTCGAGTGGAGATGGGTATGTCGGGGAACTTCTTGAGTTGCAGCAAGGGTGTGAAGGACCCTTTGGAAGTTCCAGAGGTTAGTTTTGATTAGCTTCGAGACGCCTCATTGGAAATGGGCCTCATCTCGCCTGCAGGGACAACCTCCTGGATTTTCTCGGGTTGCGGCAGGTGTCTCGACTTGCGACGGGGACCTCAGGGACCCGCTCTGGTGGCCTCAGGAACGGTCAGTCCCCATGCGAGTTGCTCGGGGGCCTCTCGGGATTCGTCTCCCGTCGATGCCGGGGCCTAAGACCTTGTGTGGAGTCGTTGCTGGAACCTGAGGATTCCCCTCCAGTGCTGACATGGATCTTGGGGAACCTCTGGAGTCTCCCCAGGGGAGTCAGTCCTCGTCTCGTGTCGGGGGCATGCACATGGGCTTTCCTCTCGGAACTGTAGCAGCAGTGTCGCGCTTCCCTTCGCGTGGATCAAGGATCTGTGGCTTTTCCCTCGAGGCTTTCCCACGAGGCTTTCCCACAAGGGCTGTCCCACGTGCCACTGTGGTGTGAATCGATCCTCGCTTTGAAATTCGAGGCAGTGCAGGGAAAACAGGTTTCCCAGGAATGGACTGAGACATCTGGGGAACTCTGGAATGGTGGCACGACCCTGGATTTCCTCTCGCCTTTCCTGTGGAGAACGCCTCCTGTTCAGATGCGTGGGAACGCCAGGAATCCTTTCCCGACGACACAGGGAGAGAATCAATCCTCTCGAGCTATGAGGCGGAAACGGGGGCTCCTCTGGATGTGGGCGGGACTCTCGTGTTTCCTCTCGAGTGAAGACGGGTATGTCGGGGAACTTCTTGAGTTGCAGCAAGGGTGTGAAGTACCCTTTGGAAGTTCCAGAGGTTAGGTGTGATTAGCCTCGAGACGCCTCAGCGGAAATGGGCCTCATCTCGCCTGAAGGGGAGAACCTCCTAGGATTTTCTCGAGTTGCGGCAGGTGCTTTCCATGTAGGACGGGGACCACAGGGACCAGCTCTGTTGGCCTCAGGGAAGGCCAGTCCCCATGCGAGTTGCTCGGGGGCCTCTTAGGGATTCCTCTCCCGTTGATGCCGGGGGCCTAAGTCCTTGTGTGGAGTCGTTGCCGGAATCTGAGGATTCCTCTCCAGTGCTGACATGGATCTAGGGGTACTTCTAGAGTCTCCCCAGGGGAGTCAGTCCTCGTCAGATTGGGGGTATGCACTTGGGCTTTCCTGCCGAGCTGTAGGAGCAGTGTCACGCTTCCCTTCGCGTGGATCAAGGGATCTGTGGCTTTCCCTCGAGGCTTTCCCACGAGGCTTTCCCAAGAGGCTTTCCCACGAGGCTTTCCCACAGGGCTGTCCCACGTGCTACCGTGGTGTGAGTCGATCCTCGGCTTGAAAGCCGAGGCAGTGTAGGGAAAACAGGTTTTCCCTTGAATGCACGGAGACATCTGTGGGACTCTGGCAATGGTGTCACGACCCTGGAATTCCTCTCGCCTTTCCTGTGGAGAGCGCCTCCTCTTGGGATGCGACGGGAACGCCGGGGAAATTTTTCCCGATCACGCAGGGAAAGGATCCCTCCTCTCAAGCTAGGAGGCGGAAACGGTGCTCCTCTGGATGTGGGCGGGACTCTCGTGCTTCCTCTGGAGTGGAGACGGTATGTGGGGGAACTTCTTGAGTTGCAGCAAGAGTGTGAAGGACCCTTTGAAAGTTCCAGAGGTTAGGTGTGATTAGCCTCGAGACGCCTCAGCGGAAATGGGCCTCATCTCGCCTGGAGGGGAGAACCTCCTGGATTTTCTCGAGTTGCGGCAGGTGCTCTCGACTTACGACGGGGACCTCAGGGACGCCGCTCTGGTGGCCTCAGGAAAGGTCTCTGCCCATGCGAGTTGCTCGGGGGCCTCTCGGGATTCCTCTCCTGTCAATGTCGGGGCCTAAGACCTTGTGAGGAGTCGCTGCCGGAACCTGAGGATTCCTCTCAAGTGCTGACATGGATCTTGGGGTAGCTTCTGGTGTCTCCCCAGGGGAGTCAGTACTCGTCTCCGAGTGGGGGCATGCACGTGCACTTTCCTCCCGAGCTGTAGCAGCAGTTTGATTCTTCCTGTCGAGTGGATCAAGGGATCTGTGGATTTCCCTCAAGGCTTTCCCACGAGGCTTTCCCACGAGGCTTTCCCACAGGGCTGTCCCACGTGCCACCGTGGTGTGAGTCGATCCTCGGCTTGAAAGTCGAGGCAGTGCAGGGAAAACAGGTTTCCCTGGAATGGAATGAGACATCTGGGGGATTCTGGGAATGGTGGCACGACCCTGGAGTTCCTCTCGCTTTTTCTGTGGAGAGCGCCTCCTCTTGAATTGCGACGGAAGGCCGGGAATTCTTTCCCGACCACGCAGGGAAAGGATCCCTCCTCTCGAGCTAGGAGGCGACATGGGGCTCCTCTGGATGTGGGCGGACTCCCGTGCTTCCTCTCGAGTGGAGACGGGTATGTCGGGAACTTCTTAAGTTGCAGCAAGGAGGTGAAGGACCCTTTGGAAGTTCCAGAGGTTAGGTGTGATTAGCCTCCAGACGCCTCAGCGGGAATGGGCCTCATCTCGCCTGGAGGGGAGAACCTCCTGGATTTTCTCGAGTTGCGGCAGGTGCTCTCGACTGACGACGGCGACCTCAGGGACCCGCTCTGGTGGCCTCAGGAAAGGCCAGACCCATGCGAGTTGCTCGGGGGGCTCTCAGGATTCCTCTCCTGTCGAAGCCGGTTCCTAAGACCTTGTGTGGATTCGTTTCCGGAACATGAGGATTCCTCTCCAGTGCTGACATGAATCTTTCCGTACTTCTGGAGTCTCGCCAGGGGAGTCATTCCTCATCTCGTGTGGGGGCATGCACCTGCCATTTCCTCACGAGCTGTAGCAGCAGTGTCACGCTTGCCTGACGTGTGGATCAAGGATCTGTCGCTTTCCATTGAGGCTTTCCCACGAGGCTTTCCAACAGGGCTGTCCCACGTGCCACGGTGGTGTGAGTCGATCCTCGGCTTGAACGTCGAGGCAGTGCAGGGAAAACAGGTTTTTCCTGAATGGACTTAGACATCTGGGGGACTCTTAGAATGCTGGCAAGGCCCTGGAGTTCCTCTCGTCTTTCCTGTTGAAAGCGCCTCCTCTTGAGATGCGACGCGAAGGCCTGGAATTCTTTCCCGAGACGAAGGGAAAGGATCCCTCTTCTCGAGCTACGAGGCGGAAACGGGGCTCCTCTGGATGTGGGCGGGACCCTCGTCCTTCCTCTCGAGTGGAGATGGGTATGTCGGAGAACTTCTTGACTTGCAGCAAGGGTGTGAAGGACCCTTTGGAAGTTCCAGAGGTTAGTTGTGATTAGCCTCGAGACGCCTCAGCGGAAATGGGCCTCATCTCGCCTGGAGGGGAGAACCTCCTGGATTTTCTCCAGTTGCGGCAGGTGCTCTCGAGTTTCGACAGAGACCTCAGGGACCCGCTCTGGTGACCTCAGGAAAGGCCAGTCCCCATGCGAGGTGCTAGGGGCCTCTCAGGATTCCTCTCCTGTCGATGCCGGGGCCTAAGACCTTGTGTGGAGTCGGGACCGGAACCTGAGGATTGCTCTCCAGTGCTGACATGGATCTTGGCGTACTTCTGGAGTCTCCCAAGTGGCGTCAGTCCTCGGCTCGAGTGGATCAAGGGATCT
>NW_017191690.1:0-21538 GCF_001704415.2 Capra hircus
CAGATAATCATGATGGTGTGATCACTCACCTAGAGCCAGACATCCTGGAATGTGAAGTCAAGTGGGCCTTAGAAAGCATCACTATGACAAAGCTAGTGGAGGTGATGGAATTCCAGTTGAGCTATTTCAAATCCTGAAAGATGATGCTGTGAAAGTGCTGCACTCAATATGCCAGCAAATTTGGAAAACTCAGCAGTGGCCACAGGACTGGAAAAGGTCAGTTTTCATTCCAATCCCAAAGAAAGGCAATGCCAAAGAATGCTCAAACTACCACACAATTGCACTCATCTCACACGCTAGTAAAGTAATGCTCAAAATTCTCCAAGCCAGGCTTCAGCAATATGAACGTGAACTTCCAGATGTTCAAGCTGGTTTTAGAAAAGGCAGAGGAACCAGAGATCAAATTGCCAACATCTGCTGGATCATGGAAAAAGCAAGAGAGTTCCAGAAAAACATCTATTTCTGCTTTATGACTATGCCAAAGCCTTTGACTGTGTGGATCACAATAAACTGTGGAAAATTCTGAAAGAGATGGGAATACCAGACCACCTGACCTGCCTCTTGAGAAACCTATATGCAGGTCAGGAAGCAACAGTTAGAACTGGACATGGAACAACAGACTGGTTCCAAATAGGAAAAGGAGTACGTCAAGGCTGTATATTGTCACCCTGCTTATTTAACTTATATGCAGAGTACATCATGAGAAACGCTGGCTGGAAGAAGCACAAGCTGGAATCAAGATTGCCGGAGAAATATCAATAACCTCAGATATGCAGATGACACCACCCTTATGGCAGAAAGTGAAGAGGAACTAAAAAGCCTCTTGATGAAAGTGAAAGAGGAGAGTGAAAAAGTTGGCTTAAAGCTCAACATTCAGAAAACGAAGATCATGGCATCTGGTCCATCACTTCATGGAAATAGATGGGGAAACAGTGGAAACAGTGTCAGACTTTATTTTGGGCTCCAAAATCACTGCAGATGTGATTGCAGCCATGAAATTAAACGCTTACTCCTTGGAAGGAAAGTTATGACCAACCTAGATAGCATATTAAAAGCAGAGACATTACTTTGCCAACAAAGGTCCATCTAGTCAAGGCTATTTTTCCAGTGGTCATGTATGGATGTGAGAGTTGGACTGTGAAGAAGCTGAAGAATTGATGCTTTTGAACTGTGGTGTTGGAGAAGACTCTTGAGAGTCCCTTGGACTGCAAGGAGATCCAACCAGTCCATTCTAAAGGAGATCAGTCCTGGGTGTTCTTTGGAAGGGAAATGAAACTCTGGGAAGATGTGCTGACAGGGGGGGGGCCACGGCAGTTCAGTTCAGAGAGCAGGCCATGTCCATCACAACTTTCAAACTCATGTTCGAGTCGGTGATGCCATCCAGCCATCTCAAATCCCTTCTCTCCTGCCCCAATCCCCCCCAGCATCAGGGTCTTTTCCAATGAGTCTCTTCGCATGAGGTGGCCAAAGTATGGAGTTTCAGCTTTCAGCATCAGTCCTTCCAATGAACACCCAGGACTGATCTCCTTTAGAATGGACTGGTTGGATCTCCTTGCAGTCCAAGGGACTCTCAAGAGTCTTCTCCAACACCACAGTTCAAAAGCATCAATTCTTCGGCGCTCAGCTTTCTTCACAGTCCAACTCTCACATCCATACATGACCACTGGAAAAACCATAGCCTTGACTAGATGGACCTTTGTTGGCAAAGTAATATCTCTGCTTTTAATATGCTATCTAGGTTGGTCATAACTTTCCTTCCAAGGAGTAAGCGTCTTTTAATTTCATGGCTGCAATCACCATCTGCAGTGATTTTGGAGCCCCAAAAAATAAAGTCTGACACTGTTTCCACTGTTTCCCCATCTATTTCCCATGAAGTGATGGGACCAGATGCCATGATCTTCGTTTTCTGAATGTTGAGCTTTAAGCCAACTTTTTCACTCTCCTCTTTCACTTTCATCAAGAGGCTTTTTAGTTCCTCTTCACTTTCTGCCATAAAGGTGGTGTCATCTGCATATCTGAGGTTATTGATATTTCTCCCGCAATCTTGATTCCAGCTTGTGCTTCTTCCAGCCCAGCGTTTCTCATGATGTACTCTGCATATAAGTTAAATAAGCAGGGTGACAATATACAGCCTTGACGTACTCCTTTTCCTATTTGGAACCAGTCTGTTGTTCCATGTCCAGTTCTAACTGTTGCTTCCTGACCTGCATATAGGTTTCTCAAGAGGCAGGTCAGGTGGTCTGGTATTCCCATCTCTTTCAGAATTTTCCACAGTTTATTGTGATCCACACAGTCAAAGGCTTTGGCATAGTCAATAAAGCAGAAATAGATGTTTTTCTGGAACTCTCTTGCTTTTTCCATGATCCAGCAGATGTTGGCAATTTGATCTCTGGTTCCTCTGCCTTTTCTAAAACCAGCTTGAACATCTGGAAGTTCACAGTTCACATATTGCTGAAGCCTGGCTTGGAGAATTTTGAGCATTACTTTACTAGCGTGTGAGATGAGTGCAATTGTGTGGTAGTTTGAGCATTCTTTGGCATTGCCTTTCTTTGGGATTGGAATGAAAACTGACCTTTTCCAGTCCTGTGGCCACTGCTGAGTTTTCCAAATTTGCTGGCATATTGAGTGCAGCACTTTCACAGCATCATCTTTCAGGATTTGAAATAGCTCAACTGGAATTCCATCACTCCACTAGCTTTGTTCATAGTGATGCTTTCTAAGGCCCACTTGACTTCACATTCCAGGATGTCTGGCTCTAGGTGAGTGATCACACCATCATGATTATCTGGGTTGTGAAGATTTTTTTGTACAGTTCTCCTGTGTATTCTTGCCATCTCTTAATATCTTCTGCTTCTGTTAGATCCATACCATTTCTGTCCTTTATCGAGCCCATCTTTGCATGAAATGTTCCCTTGGTAGCTCTAATTTTCTTGAAGAGATCTCTAGTCTTTCCCATTCTGTCATTTTCCTCTATTTCTTTGCTTTGATCACTGAGGAAGGCTAAGACACCTCAGACAGTAAATATTACAACCATGATCCAAATTCAGCATTGCTTTTAGGCTGTTTCCTGTCACACATTTAAAATGGAGGAATCATGAAGTTTTGAAGTGATAAGATACATGCCCATGTTATGTCTGAATAGTTTCCAAGGGATAAAAAGTGTATGCAGCTTGCTAGCTAGCATATATACCAAAATTGGAATGATAAAAGAGATTAGCATGGCCCCTATACAAGGGTGACACACAAATTCATGGAGCAGTCCAAAGTTTTTTGTAAACCAACTATACTTTTAAAAAAACTGTCTACTGTGTAGACCTTAGAATACTGATAAAATTTCCTTGGCTTATCTAAAAGATGATATGTACTATGTCACTTGGCAAGTATGGTCAGAGAAGTGAGGATGGGTTGGATTAAGTGATGCAATTTTTTATAAAAAAAATAATACTATTCATTGCAGCCATTTTAAGAAAGATTTATGGTAAAGTTTTAGTGTTTGGACATTTTCCAAAAGTTTTAATGTTTGGACATTTTCCAACTGACTGTCCTGATTCTGTTTTTTAAGTAAAGACTAGCACATACGAGTTCATGCTTGAGCTCTAGAACAATATAGAACTGAGTTTACATCCTGAGTCTAACTTTTGCTGGCTTATTAAAGTTACTTATATTCCTGAAATCTGTTTTATCATCCGTAAAATGGGGCTAACAGTAATAATGATGTCATAGAGTTGTTGAGGAATTAAATGAAAAATGTCTTATAAAAATAATTTAACACTATATCCGGATAAATATATTGTGGTTGCCTGAAACTATATATATTGAACTTCTATAATATCAGGCTTTCCTGGTGGCTCAGATGGTAAAGAACAAGCCTGCAATGCGGGAGACCCTGGCTTGATCCCTGGGTTGGAAAGATCCCCTGGAGAATGGAATGGCTACCCACTCTGGTATTCTTGCCTGGAGAATTTCATGGACAGAGGCTACAGTCCATGGGGTTGCAAAAGAGTCAGACACGACTGAACGACTAACACTGTCACTTTTCTATAATATCACTGAGAATGGGAATTATTCTTGCTAATGGAGAATGGAGTTTTGTAAGGGCAGAGAAGGGCAGGGAAATAGGCACACAGAAGGGGAGATGGAAAAGGAAAGTGCAAGAAATTTAAACTGATTTGGTAGCCGGTGTAGAAAACTCTAAACCAGGGCATGATGGAGAATACCTGGACAAACAAAAATGCTGTCTGAAGCAGCATAGAGGGTAAAAATCTTTGAAAGGTATGACTATAGATTACATTTCACATAAGCTACCTAATGCCAGTATAGTCAGTAGGACCAGGAATGCCATTGTTTAGAGGTGAATAGAAGCAATTTAAAATGCAACTACTTCCACTTTGTACTGGTGAGATTAATCCATGTTTTGAGCTGCTGTTTTCACCTCTTCATTGTTTATCGGGTTTGAGTCTAATTGGCCTTGATTGGAATCATGGGAAGCCACTAATTAAAATGATTAACAATATCAATAATGGCAAAGGGGATAGAAAAGGAAGCCTCCTGTTTTTAATGGGCTGAACACTATTTCTTGCTGGCAGAATGAATAGAATTTAATTGAAGAGTGACAGTGGATAGCAAATATCTAAAATGTCTGTTTTCATGTTGTAACAAAGGGCACATTTTCTAGAAGCTATACCACAATCACAAATATGGACAAGATTTTTCTTCTCCCCCGCTAGCAAAATTAAAACCAATTTTTAACCTCAGATGTTTTCAGGCACATTATTATGGAGGATGTCTTCTTTTGAGTGCTGTATTTAACACTGGAAATATTTCAGCTTTGCCATTGACCTTTAAGTTATTCTAATCTGCTTCTATTTACAAACACAATTTCTGCAAATAGGCTTTGACCAGAACAGATTTTAGACGCAATAGTGGGATAAAATCTAGACTCAAGCAGAGAAGGGAAAGGCCTAGCCCTCAAGCATCTTTTTGCTCCTGGATCTTGACAATGCCCAGTGGCTTATTTCTAGAACATAAGTGAAATCATTTGGATAGTACATTTTCACCCTCTGCCTCAAAGGGGTAGTTTCATTGTTTCATTCCTGATACCCAGCTCCATTTCTTCCTTGGCATAGGTGAACTCAGTGTCATGAAAATCGTATGTAGCTATATCTGGATTGTCTTGCTGGTTGGGAGGATGAGATTTACATAGAGCCTGAGAAATACTTGGCTCTTAATTTCCTTACTACCAGTGTTTAATCCAGAAGGGACTCTGATGGCTCAGGAATACTTCATAAGAAATTACTTACATTTTGCTTGCATCTTTACATTTTGGGTGAGGGAAACACTTCCAATTGTGACTTAACTTTTTAAAAATTGTATTATTTATTTTTGGCTGTGCTGGGCCTTTGTTGCTCTGTGGGGGCTTCCTTGTTGTGGTGAGTGGGGGCTACTTTCTAGCTGTGGTATGTTGGTTTCTCATTGTGGTGGTTTCTCTTGTTGAAGAACAGGCTTTAGGGCACGTGGGTTTCAGTAGCTGCGGTGCATGGGCTCATGACTTATTTAACTTTTGATTCATTTATCTTTCCTTGATTTAATAATTATTCACACTTGTACAGAACACCACTTCCAAAATGCACTCACAAAACCACTGCTAGTTCCTTCTTTATCTACTACACTCAGGGTTTACAGAAGAATCCCAAGAACTAAGCTCAGAGACATCGCTGCACTTTAAGGGCAAGTTATTGAACTGGTCGACGCCTCATTTTCATACCTGTAAGATGGGAATCCACATATTATGTACCTAGTGGGATTGCCATGAAGATTTTAAAAACTAATCCTTATACAAGTGCTTGGAACATTGCTGGGCCCAGAAAAAATTACCTAATAAATGTTTCCTGGTTTACTGTTCAGTGACTACTACTATTCTGTGAGTTCTTTCTGGGCAGCACAGCAGAGATCACACTTAAAATGAAAGTGAAAGTTGTTCAGTCGTGTCTGACTCTTTGCGACCCCATGGACTGTAGTCCATGGGATTCTCCAGGCCAGAATACTGGAGTGGGTAGCCTTTCCCTTCTCCAGGGGATCTTCCCAACCCAGGGATTGACTCCAGGTCTCCCACATTGCAGGCGGATTCTTTACCAGCTGAGCCATAAGGGAAGCCCAAGAATACTGGAATGGGTAGCTATCCCTCTCCAGGGGATCTTCCAACCCAGGAATGGAACTGGGGTCTCCTGCACTGCAGGCGGATTCTTTACCCAGCTGAGCTACGAGGGAAGCCCGAGCACATTTCACTTACTGTTGAAACCTCAGGACATGGCACAGTGCCTGGCACATAGCAGATGCTCAACAATAACTGTGACAAGTCACTTCTAAGACAAGTGACTGTGGCCTACAATCCTTTGGGTGGAGTCAGTAGATGAAACAAGATTTCCGATTTAAGTGCACTGTTCTTTCATACCTCAGTCCCTTCATACATTACTTATTTTGTCTCATTCCCTGAACATACTAGTGTTAGGCAGTGGAGATGCTTAGTCATAACTTGCTGGACTGAATTTTCTCTTTTAGGTGATGTGTTTCTTGTATTTTAAAATAAAGCATAGGATAATCGGTGGTTTCACTATGTCTCACAATAGTTTCTCAGCCTTTTTTTTTTCTTCTTCTTCTCTATCTGTTTTCCCTTGGCACAATAGTTTTCAACAACAGACAAACATTTAAAACAAAACACACTTTCTTCAAACAAAATCTTTTATAGAAACCAAATTGGACAACACAGTTCTGAAAGAGATCTCCAGGGAATTCGAAAGCAAGAATTCTGGAACCCTGGACTCGCCAGCAGTTGTTCCTCTTCCTAGTTTCTCTCTCCCTTCTTCTAAGCCCTGGAGGCAGTTTTGCTTAACCTTTAGGATTTCGTGGAGCACCACCTTAAATCTGCTTCCTGGGGCTCAATAATTGTGGATGCCTTGGCTCCCATTAACCTAACTGCCTTCTGCTTGTTATAGAACTGTTCCAGTATAGGGCAAGTTGATGTATATACATAAGGGTATTGTGGATCTTCCAAAGTGGCTTAACTAAACTCTCAGCAATAGGGTTGCTAGCAAGACAGCAAAGTAATGCCAACTCCTTTGTAACGAAAAGGGCTGATAAAGCTTTCATCACTTTCAATCTTCTTTTAATTAAAGCTTCTGTGGCTAAAGTGATTAGTCAACATGAAGTCAATGGAACTTGAGCTTTTATGTCTTTTATTTTACAAATGGCTCTGTGTGTGTGTGTGTATTTGTTTGGTTAGTGGTCTGAAGAAGAGCACTGATTAAATTTTATGCTCTTTGTTATTTTTGTTCATACTTGTTAACTCTGTTATCCGACAATAGGCTTCTAGAGTCTTTTTTATGGTGATGATTGTAGGGAGAGACGAAGTTTCTGCTCTTCGATGATTGTGTCTCTAATATACATGTCGTTCCTTGCAGGAAATATGTTCAAAGTGTGTTTGTTCACGCTGTCTAAAAGTCGCAATGAGTTTTTCTATCTTAACTTATCTGTTTAGGTCGCGTCTCCTGATATTGAGAGATTTTTGACTGTCTGCTCAGAAAGCAGGGGTACGATCATTCTTCATAAAGCTCAGAATACATGGTCAGGTGTGCGGTAGAGGAAGGAGATATGATGGATTTGGCCTGTTTGGACTTTGTGGTGCCTATGGTGAGGTTGCTAGCTATTTTCTTTTCTAGAGAAAGTTCTCTCGTAAAGTATTTGTTAATTACTCGAGAGAACTATACTTATTTATGGTGAGAGTCTGTTTTGGTGATGTAATCGGTGATAGTGTAAAGTTTAGCTTTATGTAATATTGTGTAGAGACATGGATTTTTAAATTTAAGATGCAAGGCAGAATTTTTGTTATTTCTATAAAATGTTAGCAATTAAAACAAGCATATAAGAAATAATTTTGGTGCAAAAGTATGACTCAACAATACTTTTTTTGCGGGACTTTTCAACATTTTCAAGACAATGGATATGTGGTGAGAAATGTGTAGTAACTGGTATATGCACAAGTGGTGAGTTTAATCCATAATTGGGCTATAGAGTACTTAAAACAATCAAACTATGGAATTTTATTAAGGACGCTATGAGTTTGGTTTTATTACGGAAAACAATGAGGAAAGAGTGTAGTTAGTATAACGTATTAAGTTGAATAGTTGCACATCCTTGTAATCTGTAAGAATGAGATTTAATATCTATATGTGGAGCATGGGAAATACTATTGAGTAATTGAAGATTCGAGTGGGTGCTTTTCATTTATGTAGGCTATATTTCTTTAATTGATGATTGATTTGTTGCACAAGTCTTAGGGGCTTTAATTTTATAATCTTATTCTTTTGAGGTTGAGGGTAACTTTATGAGAACTGTTGTGTTTACTTAAGAACCAATAACATGGTTTTCAGGAGACTTCCACGCGGAGTTGAATTTGGGCACTAGCCATATTTTATATCGAAGAGATACATGGAGCGAACATTGATCTAAAATTACAGAAAAAAGTGAATACTAAGATAGCAAGGAAATCTTGCTTCACTTCTACGGCGGGGTGACCTTTAGACCTTGTCTGTAGAGCATTGCTGTATGAAATTCTTGACTAGGGGATTAGGTGGTCTGTTAGCTAGTATTTCATAGGCGGGCATGATTTCACACATATCACGGGTTTGGAGGTATTTAGCATTAGATGAGAATCTACTGCCGAAGGTCTCTTAGGAGGAGAGTCGCATGAATGGCAAATAGTGGTTGAGGTAATAGGTGGAGAGACGTTTTGGCGAAGTGAACCGGCTGGTGTTCAGAAATTCTATCATTTTATACTCCTACTAAATCGTGCCCATGACATTGGTTGGGCTGACTAAGTTTATTAGTAATGCTGTATGGCGTAAAACTCCACTTGTGCGCGTTGGCCTGCCTTCCTTGCGTAGGAAGAGGAGATCTGTAAAATACATCTGTCCAGAGCAGACTGGCTTCAGTTGGTTTGGTGATGCGTCACCTTCGTGACTATAGTGTGCGAGGGGGTGTGGGATCATGAGGTGAGTGTGAATGTCTGCAGGATGCTGCTGATGTACTGTAAAGTTGATTCTTTAGTCTTTCTTTGTACCGCTGGGATGATTAATGTGGGATCTTGGATCAAGCTCGATGCAGCATTGACTATATAATGCCGCTTCTTTTAAGTCGCGTTGCTGTCCTGTGCTTGAAGCTTTTGATTATTTATGCTCCTGACTTTGTAGATGTCATTTGTCTTGGTGATATCGAATAAAAATATATTAAAGGAGATACGCTGGAGATGATTCGCATGTTTGGGATTGTGGGCTTCTAATCGAGATGGTGTGATGTGCGCACAAAAGCTTAACTTTGTATTCCTAAGTCGTCTCGTTGGGAGAGGATATGGGTTTTAATAGTGTGCTAAGTGAGTCTTTGGGTTAAGACTGGTGATAGCAGCATTTGTTTTGGTGTTTCATTAGAGAGGAAATATGCTTATCTGAATAGACTTGGTGACAAGGGTATCATTTCAGCAGTACATCCATTCTCCACTTTATATAGCAAGCTACTTTGACTACTTCTAGATCTAAAACTCTTCTCCTTAGAAAATCACAATCCACACTTCGACTTTTCAAACACTTAGGTTGGAGAAATACAGTGAACTTACTTATTGTTCTACCTGAAATTACAGAGAAAAATGAGAAGCATTAAATTCAGAACTAGCCAAGACAACTAGAGTAAGAAGAAAATAAGCTTCCAATAATATTCAACATTAATATTGTTGCAGTAGAGTAACAGTAGAAAGACGGTAGAATTTCCTACATGGTAAAGTACATTAGATCATAAATTTGAAATAGTAACAATAGTATAAGTTTATAATTACAGACCTTTTGCATGTTTCATATTATAATTGAGAACTAACCTCTCATCAGGTAACCTAACTGAATAGAAGTAGCAAGATCAATAATCTTAATGCAGAAACCATTCAGGAAATAACAAGAAGCTACCAATGGTCACTAATTGGATATTGTTTTCTAAGTGAATAATATAATCCGACTATCAAATATCACTGTAAATCATTTTATTTGTCTATTCTTAAGAGGAAATTTTAAAACAAAGGCCTGCAGTGATTGCTTTGTTATTTCAAATCTGGCACCAGTAATTTTCCGTGTGATAAGACATTCACTGTTGACATCCTGGTAGGGGAAAAAATTTCAGTGTCTGCCTGAATGGAAACTGCTCATTGTTCAGTCAACATAATTATTACTGTATTAACACATCTGCCAAATTTAAACAATATCACACTTCATTTTTTTCTTTCTGCTAATAATTAGAACTTGATGGAATCATACATTCTCTATTTAACTTGACTAAATACCAAATCATCTTCTATATTGTGAAAAATATGCTGAGCCAATATGAGATGATTGGGTTGAGCTAATAAGTTATCTGTCACATAACTGAACATTGCATGAACTCCTGGAAACAAAGCAAAACAAATCAAAACAGAAGAGTCTGATTCCTGAGAAGTATATAGCAATTATGTAATGTAGTAGAAAATATTTTTAAATCAAGGGATATAAAATATATTCCCTAAAGGCCTCAAAACTGTTTTAAAAAATATGAAAATTTTCAGATCAATAAAAGGCTGTCAAAATAAAACTTCCGTGCTCATAGTTTGACTGCATGTTTCCGTTTTCAAACCTCCAGGCTGCCTTCGTCACCTTCTGTAATCAATTTAAATTATCTCATGCTTCAGGGGCTTCCAATTCTGCCCTTGTTACAAGGCTTTCTCAATTTCCTTTTCCCCATGTCCATTCACTTAAGATTTCATCTAAATCAACAGGACTTTTCAATAACTGGCAGTATAATTAAAGAATGATACACTGGAATCAGAAAGCACAGAACTTGAGCAATAAAATTATATAACCCCCTGGAATGCTTTTTTTTTATCCCCCCCCAAGACAAAAACAAATCAAGGGCTTACTAAACGAATTGGTTTCCTTTCTATCTTTCTGTTTATAACATTCATCCTTCTATGATGACTTTACATCTATCACGCATTCCTCTCATTTTCAAATATTTTGTCAGATATACTGGAGACAACAGGATTGAGGGAGAATGCAGGTGCAGAGGTCCTCTGGAAAAAGATATATTTATTGAACATCTAATCTACTGACATGCTGTGTTGTGTGTGATTGATGTTGTGGGTGGTGTTGATTTCGGAAGGTGGCGTGGGTTGTTTTTTACTGTTGTAACTGTTCAGTTGTACGTTCAGTCATGAAGATATGTGTATTTTACTGAGAGTATCTAGGCTTCGGTAAGCGACATAAAGTATAGATAGTCCTTTCCAAGGAAGAAGTTTGGGTTAGGGTGTTCCGATCCACTCATTAACTGATATTTTACTTTTGTGTATATAATTCTACTGCTACTCAGGTTTCATCTTTACCCTTTGTCCTCGGCTCTGGCTCTACTTTTTATTTCCGATTATGTTGTTCATGTGTACGAATCATGAGTCAATTTACTGTCAGTTAATACTGTGTCTTCAACCTCAGGCCTTCGTGTCCATATGAGAGATGTATAGACTTGGATGCGAGTTTAAATAGGGCAGATTTGTGCTATCGGAATAGGGCATTATTCGGTAGGGTTACAGAGGAGTTTGGTCCCTCAAGAGAGGAAATGTATAGGTGATGGGCGTTTTATTTTATAATGTCTTGCCTGGTTGTTTGTCTTTGCTCGTACAGCACTGTGTGGCTGTTACAGCGGTCAATCAGTAAGGGATACCAAAGCATTACCTTATGTAACTTAGTGATTTTATCCACTAATAGTGTACGTGTAACAGAATCAGTTAAGCTTCAAGTAAAGACAAAGACTCCTTAGAACTTAATGTCTCGTAGGGAGGGCCGTCATGAGCGTCTCATGGCCGCTCCTTTTATTGGTTATACAGTAGGAGTAGTGCTTGTTTCGATGTATTGTAGTTATTGTGTCTGGTTTGTGCCGCGTTGCATTCGCTTGCCGGCGCGTCATGATGTCGTCAGATGTTTATATTACTCCTGAGTGCTTATAGTATACTTGCTCTTTAGTAAAGTCCAGTGAATGAGTGGGCGGTGTGGGCAAGGGAGCTTGAGTAAGTGATTAGATGTATGTATGCAATGTGTTTCTCAAGGTGTTCCTTTTGATTCTGTTTAATGGCATATTTTTGTTGGGATTAACGCTTGGACTCTTAGTAAATTCGTCGTTGTAAATATTTTGCTTTCTGTTATTTTTTATGTAGTAGTCTAATATGATTTCTATTTTTTTGTTATCGCTACTAATTTAGGCTTGTTATTTGAGTGATATTCTTGGCGGTTGTCTGGTGCGTTCTTTTCGTTTCATTTTTCTACTCATGTTCTCGAATAGTTTGGAGAGTTGTGTCTCTCAGGGTTCAGTTGTGATGGTAGGGTGCAGCTGTTTGAATCATTGTCTTTTGTGTTTGTGGAGTCGGGTTTAATGCTACTCTGTTTGGGATGTACGCTGTTCGATTCGCAGTAGTGCTTATTAGCTTTAACACATCTATGGTCAGATTATATAGCGAAGGTTCGTATGATATGAGACTTGCCCAATGTTTTGCATTCTCATATGTGTGTCGTTTCCTGTGTGTTCTGTGATTTTCATTAGCTATATGAATGTTCATATTTCAAAACTTCGCTTGCTCTTTATATAGATGGTATTTTGCTGTATTATGAGTGTTGTTGTTTTGTTTTGTGCCTTTTTTTTCCACGCTATATGAACTTTACTTTAGGCCTCGACTGTGTTTCGTATATATATTCTCGTGTTTGTCGGCTGAGCTGTAATTGCACAGTTTCGACATTGTTTAATTGTTCGGCAGGTGTGTGGCTGATAGTATCTAGGATTATGCTTGAAATGGAATTTTGAATGAAGTCATCTATTCTTTCTCATCAGTCCTTGTCTTTGCTGTATCAGGGGTTGTCATCATTTAGAGATCTGGGAGGGGTGCGGTATAAAAAATTATGGTTTTCCTTGTGTCTGTGAGGGTCATATGGATGGATGATATTATACGGTGGATTTGAGATTAAAAAGTTAGGGTCATCATTAACGAATGAGGCTTTGTTGAGTGAGTGGCAATGATTGTTTGATAATTTGCTTTGCCGATATTGTAGAGTTATGTGTTCATGTGACATGTGACAGTATGGTTTGTATGTGTGAATTTTCGGTATGGTATATCCGACATTCGTGATCGCTAGTATATTTCCATGTTAAGTGTATTTAAATATGTGCATGAGAAGTCGGTGGGAGATATTTGCAAGATGAGTGTAGGGCTGTATGTCAGGTGCTAGGTTAAAAGGTTTTGGATTGGAGTAATTGCGTAGCTTACAGAATTACTGCAGGATTCATCTAAGTGGGTGGGTTAAACATGTGTCATGGTATTGCAAAAATGGACTTTAAGAGGATTTGTGAGAATGTGGAATGAAGTTGTAGCAAGCTGGAAGGGATTTAATATTTCTATGAACGATTGAAAGAGTAAATGCGTCATGTTTTTGAGTGACGATGTTGGAGAGAGTTCAATATAATGTCCTGAAGTTTCACAATGGTTAGGTTGAGGCATATCTGAGATAGCGGAGAGTGCGTGGGTTGGAGAACGGATGTGTAATAAGGAGCGACTTGGGCGGGTGTGGTGGTGTGTGTGGAGAGTCTGAAGCTTGTGGTTTCAGTTTGCGATGAGGTTGAGTGATAGTTCTGTTCTGGTGTGAGTAATCGAGGTAGACAAGATCAGCTTTCATCTGCATTATGTAGCTGAAAATAGCAGTACTATAAGGTCGAAATGTTCAGTGGTAAAATAGATGGTTTATGTCATATTGTAAAATATCACAGACCCAAACATCCCGGGTGTATAAAATCTCAGAAAATATCCTAATAGTAGGAATCGAAGGCCTGCGGGCATAGAGAAAGAGATTAAACTCCAGAAAATAAATGGTTTTGAGCCGGTTCCACTACAGAAAACCATGTCACTTAATCTCTTGATTCCTGATTTTATTTATAAAACAAAATGATAATCCTATTTTGCAAAAAGATTGTTTGAAGAAACAAAAAGCATGTGAAGCCCTTGAAAATTCGTACTAGCACTCTATCCTCATACTGTGGTTGTGCCTCGTCTTGATAAAATCTCCATGGAAGGAGGAGCCTGGAAGGCTGCAATCGCCTATTGGTGCGTGGTGCGAAATAGGTTCAGGTCGGTACGCGTGAGGCGGTAGGTTGATTGGTCGACTCTGATCTGGTGGGTGATGCGACTGTGCTGGGTCGTAGCTTTGCGACTTTTCACTTTGCTATTGCATGGATGGAAGAAATGGCGAACGGCCACTCATCGCTTTGGCTATAATGTATATTACTGACAGTGGTAACTGTTGGGGGGTGTGTGATGCTGCTGTGTTGTGGTGGGCCTGTTCTATCCATCTAGCGTGAGTCACACAGAGTTGGACGGCTAGGAAGCTGGAATGGGAGTTCTGGTGTAGTGCGTAGGTGTGTCGAGCAGTATACTATAGCTAGAATTGGTGTTTTTAGTGGTTTTTGAGCTTGTGCTTGCTGGCATGGTTGGCGCAGTTTTTGTATCGTGGTGTTCATGGGAAGGATAATCTCCATGGGGCTGGTGAGTAATTGTTTGTTCCGCCCCGAAGGCATGCAATGGGTTACATGAATGTAAGTGATGGGCGCTTGTAAGTTTGAGATTGATTCTATCTGTGTAGGTCAGGCTTTGGGGGTGCATGGTCACAAGTACCTAAGTGATTTTAAGCTGGTAGATGGCTGAGTAACAGTAAATCAAAATGAGAGCGGCTTAGAGTGTGGTCTGGTAATTTTCATGCGTCATGGGGTCGTGAGTATGCAAAGACAGTGTGTTAGTTAATAAATTTCTGCAAACTTTCAGTTGAGCTGAGTTTAGGCAAGGTGACTTGATAATTTTCAAAAGTCATTTTTCTGTGTGCGTCATGCTGGTAAGGCTTAAGGGGGCGGGATGGTGGGTTGGTGTAATGGCGAAAAAGATTGAAGTAGGAATAATAGAGGGAAACTATTAGAGAAGAGGCAGCAGAAGGCTTTTCTGTAGGGCGTTGCCTAGTCTGAAGGAGTTTTAGATGGTCGTGATGACTTGTGGCATTGCCATCTGTCTGGTGTGAGTTCTACTTTATTATAATATGATAACATTGAGGTTAACTAGTGTCCTCTAAAAAACTAGTATGGTGTGATCCATAACTTGAAATATAGAATCACTTGGTTTGAGTCATGTTAACAGCTGGTTTATAAAGAAATATAGAATATTAAAAATGTGTGGTGTGTATTCTCTCTTTGTTACTGGGTTATAGCTTCTTCAGAAAGCTGGCAGGGAGAATCTGCCTTCTCTGATACTACCGACTTGGGGATTTAGACAAGTGTGAGCAAGATCTGTGAGTGAGAAGCTGTACTATGGCTGGTAGTTTATCCTAGAGAATTCAAAGATTTTTAACTATTGGTAGCAGAAGATAAAGCTAAGATAAGCATGTTAAGTTCTATTTTTAGTTTAGATTTAAGCTCGATTGCACTCAAGATAGGATTTAGCTGTGTTTGTGTGTTTTTGTTTTGTGTGTTTTAGATTCTCAAACACTATGAGTCCTTATTTAGGGGACCCAGCCTACATGGAAAGAAGAAGGAAGTCATAACTATCTGAGAGAGGAGAATCCTGGAGAGAAGGGTAGAAATTCCTGTCCTAGACCGGCTGTCTTATTAGCTGGCACTGCTTCTGCTTAATTGGAGGTTTGGGTCTGTCATTCAATAAATATCATCAGTTCCATCGGCTTCCGCTATTTGCAAACTACTGGTCTTTGCAATTTTATTTAACCTAAAGAGGAAAATCAGTTAAATACATTTTCCTCAGGTGTCTTAAACAAAATACTAAAAGCAATCAAGGTATTTCAATGCATTTTTTCGACTATTTAGGCATTTCATTATATTATAGTCTAACTATGTTTTGATTTATATGAATTATAGCGTTTTCTATTAGTCATTTGTTGGAGTGAAACTCTTTATGCGGGTTGGTGCATTCTGACGTTTATGGTTACTTGATTGAACTTAGATTTGCTTGTAATATTGGGAATTTTGGGGTCCCCATCGTTCAGTGTGCTTTTTTGTCTTTGTGTCCTTGTGTTGGTGGCATATGTGGTATAATCGGGTTGAGTCATGTTGGTGCTTTTGAAAAGCAAATGATTTTTGGTAAACGTGGTATTTTCTTTTGTGCTTGACCTTAGCGTTGTCTTCTGGTGTTGGTTCTGCTGTTGTTTAGGGGTTTGGGTGCTTTTTTCTATTTTTGTTTTCTGTATTAGGGTTCTGGTGTCGTTGGTGATGTGTCGGAGTGGTTTGATTTGGGTTGTGACTCCCTGGCGAGGCCTGGCGTGTTTCTCGTGGGTTCCTCTGGCGGGGTGGCGGCTGGTCTTGGGTGTTGCTGAGAGTAGCCCTTTCTCCAGCCTGTAGTGCTCTGTGGTTGTTTGGTTTTGTCATGGGTTTATCGGCTACGTTTGCGCATTGTTGTGTTTTTCCAGTTCACTGTCTGCGATCGTGTGGTTTGTTTATTTGTTTTTCTTTTCCTTTTCGTTTGGCCTGTTCTTTGGTTCTAATGCTTATTTGAGCTTCTTGTACGGACTTCATGCTGCTTCTTTTTAGGTTCTCTTTTGCTCCTTTGCGCCCTGGGCGGTAGTGCATTGGAGTGGATGCAGCGTTTGTGTGCTGGAGTCTGGTCCTCTCGGTTCCTGAGGGTGATGGTGCATGGTCCGCCGGTGTGTTCTTTGGGGGTTGCTATGCGGGTTCTCGCCTGCGTTTTGTTTCTTTTCGCTGTGCCGTTGGCACCCTTTGCTGTCATGGTTTTTGTGGAAGTCTCCTGGGGGCGTGGGGTCCGTATTTACGAAGTGGGCTGGGGGGTTTGATCGGCTGTCTTTGGAGTGTGGGTGTTTCTTGGCTTGTGCAGTCTTGTGGCTGGGTGCCTGTTTTGTGTTTTTTTTGCCGCTGTGTGTCGGGGTGGCTTGGCTTTGAAGTTTGTTTTGTTTTCTTTTGTTTTTTTCTCGTTTTGTGTCCGTTCTAATTTTGGATTTTTTGATTTTGTTGGGAATTTTAGCATTTATTCTGTTGATGTTGGTGTTTTGCTCCCTTGGTGCTACCTTCTTTCTCTTCTTCTCTTTCGGATGGAAGTCGGCTGTATTTTCTTTGGATTTGTTTTTTTTGATGAGTACTATGCTTGTCTGGAGTTTGTGTTCGCATGGAAGGGGGATGAGGCTTTTTTCTTTTTTGTTGTTATTCTTTGTAATTATTGTTGTCGTGGAACTGTGGTGTGGGGGACTCGCGGGCTGGGCTGTGCTGTGTGTGGTTGTGAGTGTTCGTTTATGGTTTTCTTTCGTGTTGGCTAGGTAGGGTGAGCAATGAAGCTGGGGGTGGGGGGGATGGGACAGTTCCATTGCTGGTTAGGACGGGTTGTTGCTTGGTCTATTTTTTAATGTATAGTGTAGATATTTATTAAAAATTCGAATTTTTATTATGGTTTTAGACTACCTAAGTAAATATGAGAGAATTGTCTGAGGCCATCAAACAAGATTAATTTAATATCAATTTTACTGTTCTTTTTTTATTTTTCCTGATTGTGAGTGTGTGTGTTATGCAACTGAATATTGAGAATCAGATTTAGGATTCTCTGTAATAGCTTTGTATATATGTGTATTCGAGATTTGAGAAGAGAAGATTAATTGTTATCAAATTAATTATTATAGGGTTGTTATATCATTATATTATTTATTTTTTTTCGTGGTTGTCTTAATTTTTGTTTTGAGTTGTTTGGCTGAAAAGTCATAGATTATATTTGGGATATTGCTTTTTAAGTTTTAAGGGTTCTGGTGGTTGGTGTTAGATTATGGCCAATGGTGCCAGGTTTATCGCTGGAAGGAAGATTTAATGAGGATTGCCTTGCAATGATCCTGACATGAGCTGGAGTTGTGTGATATGGGCAGATGAGGAAGCTGTGTGCATGTGGAATGGGTAGTCTGTCAATGAGTGGAGTTGGCAGAGAGAGAAGAGGAAACAAAAAGGTTTTTTTTTAAAGAGAATTAAATAAAGCTCTGTGATTTTAATCTCTTTTTTATATGTATTTATTTTGTAGAACGGATTATTTTTGCTAGATTTACCATTTTTGTGTTTTGGCTGATTGGGTGCCTGTGGTAGTTATTTAATGATGTTTTTTGTGTATTATAAGTTGATTTGATTCATTGGTGTGGTTTTTTGTTTGGTGATAGATATTAGTGATGGTAGTGTTTTGATGTATAGTGAGTGCATGGGTGGTTCTTTGGTTTAAGTGTTAACAGTGGTTAGATGATTGTTGTGCTTGTAGTTTGAAGTTCTCATTCTTGACTGTGGTTTGGAGTTGATGATAGTTGTCTGTAGATATTTTTTTAGTATGAGTGAATGAAATTTTATGAGTTTTTTTCTGTTGCATTTATTAGTTGTGATTTTTGTAGAGAAATTTAAGGAATTCTTTATACTATTATGTTTGATTACTTTGATGAGTTTTACCGGATTAGGATAGATTGATGCTTTTTAGCTTGGTATGTGTTAGCATAATTTAAGACTTTTGAGTTCTAATATTGAGAGATTTTTTTGGTGGGAAGTGGGGGTTTTATATTGATCCATTTATGTTTTATGTTATTAAGGTGTATTGAGGGAGATAGCTGTACTATATAAGTACAATTTGTAGTTTGTTTGTATTGTCGATAGAGTAAAGTTAAATATCATTCCTAATTATTGTTTTGATCTGTTTCTATCCGGCATGTTTCTGTCTGGTATAAGATTGGTTTGATTTGTATAATTGTTTTCTATAGTGAAGATTATTGAAGTTGTTATAGTTTAAGTGGTTTTTTATGTCGTAATATTATTGTTGGATTTATATATGCTGTTGATTTGTTGATTGTTATCATTTTATGTATTGTATTGAGCTTTATTTATGTAGTATTGATGGCGTGGTGGGGTTTATTGCTGTGTGCCGGATGTGGTTTCGTGGATGGGGGATAGACCCTTGTTCTGCATGCAGGGATTTACAAATGCACGGGACTTATTCTGTTTAGTATCGGAGTATTATTGATGTGTAGTGGTACGATTGTTATCTTTTTGTTATTGTTTATTTTATTTCAGTTTTGTATTGGCAATGAGTGCTATAGAAATCATTCAAGTTTGTGAGAGTGTGTGTTTTTTTTCTTGGTAAATCTAGAGGAGATAGTTTGGATGGATGGTAGGTGAGGATTTTTTTAACAAGGGGGGTGTTGATCGTTTCTGGTTGATTTATATTTATTCATTGTTATGTTTTTGTGTGGGCTTTTATTTTTTAATTATGTTATGTTTTCATTATAGATGGTTTGTTGTGTGTGTAAGTAACAATGCTTTGGCGACATTAGTCATGATTTTTCTGATGGTGATCTGTCGCATTGTGGCTGTGAGAGTTTCTATAATGTGTTTTGACAGATACAGTATTTTTTGTTTTTCTTAAGAAATAGGTTTCTCTATTAGCTTTCTTTCATTTATCAGACATGTCAGATATTTCTCCGAGGAACTGATTTTTTAGTGTTTAGGAATGTTATGATTTTAGTTAGAGCATATTGGGGGAATTGTTATTCATTGGGTGTATGTTTAAAGCTTTTCAGTTTAGGGAAGTATTGTTTTAAGATGTATTATTATGAATTTTTGATCTTCTATTGAAAGGATTTGAGTATTTTTGGATTTATATTTGATTTTTCTATTTTGATTTGTTTTTGTTGTTAGGTGTTAATGGTTTATTGATTTTATTTCTTTGTTAAAATTTGCTTTGTTTATGTAAAATATTGAATTTTAAAATGAAAATAGAAGATTAGAATATACCTTAGACACTAACAAAAGAAAGAAAAATAGAAGATATAAGGGAGAAAAAATATATATTGTGAGAATGTAATTTTTTCTGGATATTTTATAAGTATAAATAAGAATACGGATTATTGAATGATGTATTAATAATTTAATATAATAGATTTTATTTATATTGTTTATATTATTTTATTATATGATATTTTAATTTATTTTCATATTTATATTAGATGTTCATAGGAATTTAGAGAGTGGAAAGATAAACTTGGTAAATTTAAGTAGAATATTTTTTTGTGTGTGATTATAAGCAATACATATATGATTTTTGAAATTATTTTTATTGTTATTATAGATTTGTATAGTTCTTTGTATACGTAATTTTGTTGCTTGTTGTTTTTTTTTAGATGAGAAACTGATTCATAGTTATATATAAGGTGATAAATGTTTAATATTAGTTAGGCAATTAAAGTTTTTATTAAAATATTTGTTATATTTAGTATTAAAAGTATAAGAATTTTTTATATGCTGTAAGGTTGAGAAGATTTAAAAAAAGGATGACGATTGAAAATATAAATGGGAGTATGAATATGATATAGAGTGAACACTGTAGTAAAGTTCTCATTGTGAGTTGTTTTTAAGGTGGTGTATTAGAAACATTGTGGACTGGTGGGAAAAAGATAGTGGCTTTGTTTTTTAAAAAATTCAAGGTTTCTGGTATTGTATGAATTTTAAGTTTGGATTTTTAATGGTAGTTTTAGTGATATAGATTATTATTTTTCTGTTGAAATATGATACATGGCAATTTGATATCAAGTGTGAGTGTTATAATTTTGTAATCATAAGAAAAATAGACTTAAATTGGAGCATATGGAATGATTAATAAATTAAATATTATAATTTGGGGGGGGTAGGCGAGTGATGTGATAGTGAAAATGTTTAATACTGTTTTCTTTCTGTTACGTAGTCTATGTTTTTGATTAGGGATTTATGAATTTACATTAAGGTATTTCATATTATGATTTTATGATTTTTCTAATTGTTTTGGGTTTATTTTCTTTTTTTCTGTAAGGTTCTTTAGGATTTGTGTTAAGTGTGGTTTTTGTGGTGTAATTCTTTTTTGCTTGTGGTTTTGATTTTCATAATTGAGGATTTTGTTCATGTATTCTTGGTTTAGGTTTTTTCATATTTTAATATTTGCTTTTTGCTTGTAGAGTTTTTGATGAGAATCAGTTGTATGGTGGGAGTTTCCTTCTTTCTGTTGCTTTTTATAATTTTTAGGGTTCCTGGTGGGTAGATGAAGATGTGAATGGGGGAGAGTGTTCGATCTGGGTGGGGATTTGGGGGGGATGACTCAGTATTGTTGTTGGAATTGGGTCAGAGGAGTGAAGTACGTATGGGGTAGGAGTTGCGAAACTGATGGCTAGAGTTGTTTTTTTTTGATAAGTTGTGATTATTTGTGTATATGTGTTGTTCTTAGGTTTATGGGCTGGGTGTTGTGTTTGGAGTTGTTGACTTTTCTTTGGACTGTTTAGGGAGTTTTCAGTTTATCTTCATATATTTTAGGTGCGTTTCTCTTTTGATTCCTGGGTAGTGCAATGTAGTGTGTTTATTGTTGTGCGAGGTATTTTTTTTAGGTGTTTATTTTTTTTCA
>NW_017191691.1:0-10665 GCF_001704415.2 Capra hircus
TGCAGGGGAAAACAGGTTTCCCTGGAATGGACTGAGACATCTGGGGGACTCTGGAATGGTGGCACGACCCTGGAGTTCCTCTCGCCTTTCCTGTGGAGAGAGCCTCCTCTTGAGATGCGACGGAAGGCGGGGAATTCTTTCCCGACCTCGCAGGGAAAGGATCCCTCCTCTTGAGCTAGGAGGCAGTAACGGTTCTCCTCTGAATGTGGGCGGGACTCTCGTGCTTCCTCTCGAATGGAGACGGGTAAGTCGGGGAACTTCTGAGTTGCAGCAAGGGTGTGAAGGACCCTTTGGAAGTTCCAGAGGTTAGGTGTGATTAGGCCTCGAGAGCCTCAGCGGAAATGGGCCTCACCTCGCCTGGAGGGGAGAACCTCCTGGATTTTCTCGAGTGCGGCAGGTGCTCTCGACTTACACGGGGACCTCAGGGACCCGCTCTGGTGGCCTCAGGAAAGGCCAGTCCCCATGCCGAGTTGCTCGGGGGCCTCTCGGGATTCCTCTCCCGTCGATGCGGGGCCTAAGATCTTGTGTGGAGTCGGTGCCGGAACCTGAGGATTCCTCTCCAGTGCTGACATGGATCTTGGGGTACTTCTGGAGTCTCCCCAGGGGAGTCAGTCCTCTCTCGAGTGGGGGCATGCACGTGCGCTTTCCTCCCGAGCTGTAGCAGCAGTGTCACGCTTCCCTTCGCGTTGATCAAGGGATCTGTGGCTTTCCCTCGAGGCTTTCCCACAGGCTTCCACGAGCTTTCCCACAGGGCTGTCCACGTGCCACCGTGGTGTGAGTCGATCCTCGGCTTGAAAGTCGAGGCAGTGCAGGGAAAACAGGTTTCCCTGGACTGGACTGAGACATCTGGGGGACTCTGGGAATGGTGGCACGACCCTGGAGTTCCTCTCGCCTTTCCTGTGGAGAGCGCCTCCTCTTGAGATGCGACGGGAACGCGGGGAATTCTTTCCCGACCACGCAGGGAAAGGATCCCTCCTCTCGAAGCTAGGAGGCGGAAACGGGGCTCCTCTGGATGTGGGCGGGACTCTCGTGCTTCCTCTCGAGTGGAGACGGGTATGTCGGGGAACTTCTTGAGTTGCAGCAAGGGTGTGAAGGACCCTTTGGAAGTTCCAGAGGTTAGATGTGATTAGCCTCGAGACGCCTCAGCGGAAATGGGCCTCATCTCGCCTGGAGGGGAGAACCTCCTGGATTTTCTCGAGTTGCGGCAGGTGCTCTCGACTTACGACGGGACCTCAGGGACCCGCTCTGGTGGCCTCAGGAAAGGCCAGTCCCCATGCGAGTTGCTCGGGGCCTCTCGGATTCCTCTCCCGTCGATGCCGGGGCCTAAGACCTTGTGTGGAGTCGGTGCCGGAACCTGAGGATTCCTCTCCAGTGCTGACATGGATCTTGGGTACTTCTGGAGTCTCCCAGGGGAGTCAGTCCTCGTCTCGAGTGGGGGCATTGCACGTGCGACTTTTCCTCCCGAGCTGTAGCAGCAGTGTCCGCTTCCCTTCGCTTGGATCAAGGGATCTGTGGCTTTCTCTTGAGGCTTTCCCACGAGGCTTTCCCACAGGGCTGTCCCACGTGCCACCGTGGTGTGAGTCGATCCTCGGCTTGAAAGTCGAGGCAGTGCAGGGAAAACAGGTTTCCCTGGAATGGACTGAGACATCTGGGGGACTCTGGGAATGGTGGCACGACCCTGGAGTTCCTTCTCGCCTTTCCTGTGGAGAGCGCCTCCTCTTGAGATGCGACGGGAACGCGGGGAATTCTTTCCCCGACCTCGCAGGGAAAGGATCCCTCCTCTCGAGCTTAGGAGGCGGAAACAGGGTCTCCTCTGGATGTGGGCGGGACTCTCGTGCTTCCTCTCGAGTGGAGACGGGCTAAGTCGGGGAACTTCTTGAGTTGCAGCAAGGGTGAGAAGGACCCTTTGGAAGTACCAGATGTTAGATGTGATTAGCCTCGAGACGCCTCAGCGGAAATGGGCCTCATCTCGCCTGGAGGGGAGAACCTCCTGCATTTTCCTCGAGTTGCGGCAGGTGCTCTCGACTTACAACAGGGACCTCAGGTACCAGCTCTGGTGGCCTCAGGAAAGGCCAGTCCCCATTCGAGTTGCTCGGGGGCCTCTCGGGATTCCTCTCCCGTCGATGCCGGGGCCTAAGACCTTGTGTGGAGTCGGTGCCGGAACCTGAGGATTCCTCTCCAGTGCTGACATGGTTTGGGGTACTCCTGGAGTCTCCCCAGGGGAGTCAGTCCTCGTCTCGAGTGATGGCATGCACGTGCACTTTCCTCCCGAGCTGTAGGAGCAGTGTGGCGCTTCCCTTCGAGTGGATCAAGGGATCTGTGGCTTTCCCTCGAGGCTTTCCCACGAGGCTTTCCCACAGGGCTGTCCCACGTGCCACCGTGGTGTGAGTCGATCCTCGGCTTCAAAGTCGAGGCAGTGCAGGGAAAATAGTTTTCCCTGGAATGGACTGAGACATCTGGGGGACTCTGGGAATGGTGGCACGACCCTGGAGTTCCTCTCGCCTTTCCTTTGGAGAGCGCCTCCTCTTGAGATGCGACGGGAACGCGGGGAATTCTTTCCCCACCTCGCAGGGAAAGGATCCCACCTCTCGAGCTAGGAGGCGGAAACGGGGCTCCTCTGGATGTGGCCGGGACTCTCGTGCTTCCTCTCGAGTGGAGACGGGTATGTCGGGGAACTTTTTGAGTTGCAGCAAGGGTGTGAAGGACCCTTTGGAAGTTGCAGATGTTAGATGTGATTAGCCTCCAGACGCCTCAGCGGAAATGGGCCTCATCTCGCCTGGAGGGGAGAACCTCCTGCATTTTCTCGAGTTGCGGCAGGTGCTCTCGACTTACAACAGGGACCTCAGGGACCCGCTCTGGTGGCCTCTGGAAAGGCCAGTCCGCCTGCGAGTTGCTCGGGGGACTCTCGGGATTCCTCTCCCGTCGATGCCGGTGCCTAAGACCTTGTGTGGAGTCGGTGCCGGAACCTGAGGATTCCTCTCCAGTGCTGACATGGATCTTGGGGAACTTCTGGAGTCTCCCCAGGGGAGTCAGACCTCATCTCGATTGGGGCCATGCACGTGCGCTTTCCTCCCTAGCTGTAGCAGCAGTGTTGCGCTTCCCTTCGCGTGGATCAAGGGATCTGTGGCTTTCCGTCGAGGCTTTCTTTCGAGGCTTTCCCACAGGGCTGTCCCACGTGCCACCGTGGTGTGAGTTGATCCTCGGCTTGAAAGTCGAGGCAGTGCAGGGAAAACAGGTTTCCCTGGAATGGACTGAGACATCTGGGGGACTCTGGGAATGGTGACACGACCCTTGAGTCCCTCTCGCCTTTCCTGTGGAGAGCGCCTCCTCTTGAGATGCGACGGGAACGCCGGGAATTCTTTCCCGACCCCGCAAGGAAAGGATCCCTCGTCTGCAGCTATGAGGCGGAAAAGGGTCTCCTCTGGATGAAGGCGGGACGCTCGGTCTTCCTCTCGAGTGGAGATGGGAATGTCGAGGAACTTCTTGAGTTGCAGCAAGGGTGTGAAGGACCCTTTGGAAGTTCCAGAGGTTAGGTGTGATTAGCCTCGAGATGCCTCAGTAGAAGCGAGCCTCACCTCGCCTGGAGGGGAGAATCTCCTGGATTTTCTCGAGTTGCGGCAGGTGCTCTCAACTTACGACGGGGACCTCAGGGACGCACTCTTGTGGCCTCAGGAAATGCCAGTCCCCATGCGAGTTGTTCGGGGGCCTCTCGGGATTCCACTCCCATCGATGCCGGAGCATAAGGCCTTGTGTGGAGTCGGTGCCGGAACCTGAGGATTTCTCTCCAGTGCTGATATGGATCTTGGGGAACTTCTGGAGTCTCCCCAGGGGAGTCAGAACTCGTCTCGAGTGGGGGCATGCACGTGCGCTTTCCTCCCGAGCTGTAGCAGCAGGGTCACGCTTCCCTTCGCGTGGATCAAGGGATCTGTGGCTTTCCCTCGAGGCTTTCCCACGAGGCTTTCCCACGAGGCTTTCCCACAGGGGTGTCCCACGCGCCACCGTGGTGTGAGTCGAAAATCGGCTTGAAAGTCGAGGCAGTGCAGGGAAAACAGGTTTCCCTGGAATGGACTGAGACATCTGGGGGACTCTGGGAATGGTGGCACGACCCTGCAGTTCCTCTCGCCTTTCCTGTGGAGAGTGCCTCCTCTTGAGATGCGACGGGAAAGCCGGGAATTCTTTCCCGACCACGCAGGGAAAGGATCCCTCCTCTCGAGCTAGGAGGCAGAAACGGGTCTCCTCTGGATGTGGGCGGGAGTCTCGTGCTTCCTTTGGAGTGGAGCCGGGTAAGTCGGGGAACTTCTTGAGTAGCAGCAAGGGTGTGAAGGACCCTTTGGAAGTTCCAGAGTTTAGGTGTGATTAGCCTCGAGAAGTCTGAGCGGAAATGGGCCTCATCTCGCCTGGAGGGGAGAACCTCCTGGATTTTCTCGAGTTGCGGCAGGTGGTCTCGACTTACGACGGGGATCTCAGGGACCCGCTCTGGTGGCCTCAGGAAAGGCCAGTCCCCATGCGAGTGGCTCGGGGGCCTCTCGGGATTCCTCTCCCGTTGATGCCGGGGCCTAAGATCTTGTGTGGAGTCGGTGCCGGAACCTGAGGATTCCTCTCCACTGCTGACATGGATCTTGGGGTACTTCTGGAGTCTCCCCAGGGGAGTCAGTCCTCGTCTCGAGTGGGGGCATGCACGTGCGCTTTACTCTCGTGCTGTAGCAGCAGGGTCGCGCTTCCCTTCGCGAGGATCAAGGGATCTGTGGCTTTCCCTCGAGGCTTTCCCACGAGGCTTTCCCACGAGGCTTTCCCACAGGGCTGTCCCAAGTGCCACCGAGGTGTGAGTGGATCCTCGGCTTCAAAGTCGAGGCAGTGCAGGGAAAACAGGTTTCCCTGGAATGGTCTGAGACATCAGGGGGACTCTGGGAATGGTGGCACAACCCTGGAGTTCCTCTCGCCTTTCCTGTGGAGAGCGCCTCCTCTTGAGATGCGACGGGAACAATGGGAATTCTTTCCCGACCACGCAGGGAAAGAATCCCTCCTCTCGAGATAGGAGGCAGAAACGGGGCTCCTCTGGATGTGGGCGGGACTCTCGTGCTTCCTCTCGAGTGGAGACGGGTATGTCTGGGAACTTCTTGACTTGCAGCAAGGGTGTGAAGAACCCTTTGTAAGTTCCAGATCTTAGATGTGATTAGCCTCAAGACGCCTCAGCGGAAATGGGCCTCATCTCGCCTGGAGGGGAGAACCTCCTTGATTTTCTCGAGTTGCGGCAAGTGCTCTCGACTTACGACGGGGACCTCAGGGACACTCTCTGGTGGCCTCAGGAAAGGCTAGTCCCCTTGCGAGTTGCTCGGGGGCCTCTCGGGATTCCTCTCCCGTCGATGTCGGGGCCTAAGACCTTGTGTGGAGTCGGTGCCAGAACCTGAGGATTCATTTCCAGTGCTGACATGGATCTTGGGGTACTTCTGGAGTCTCCCCAGGGGAGTCAGTCCTCGTCTCAAGTGGGGCAGGCACATGAGCTTTCCCCCCCGGTCTGTAGCAGCAGTGTGGCGATTCCCTTCGCGTGGATCAAGGGATCTGTGGCTTTCCCTCGAGGCTTTCCCACGAGGCTTTCCCACGAGGCTTTCCCACAGGGCTGTCCCACGTGCCACCGTGGTGTGAGTCGACACTCGGCTTGAAAGTCGAGGCAGTGCAGGGAAAACAGGTTTCCCTGGAAAGGACTGAGACATCTGGTTGACTCTGGGAATGGTGGCACCACCATGGAGTTCCTCTTGCCTTTCCTGTGGAGAGCGCCTCCTCTTGAGATGCGACGGGAACGCCGGGAATTCTTTCCCGACCACGTAGGGAAAGGATCCCTCCTCTCGAGCTAGGAGACGGAAACGGGGCTCCTCTGGATGTGGCCGGGACTCTCGTGCTTCCTCTCGAGTGGAGACGGGTATGTCGGGGAACTTCTTGAGTTGCAGCAAGGGTGTGAAGGACCCTTTGGAAGTTCCAGAGTTTAGGTGTGATTAGCCTCGAGACGCCTCAGCGGAAATGGGCCTCATCTCGCCTAGAGGGGAGAACCTCCTGGATTTTCTCGAGTTTCGGCAGGTGCTCTCGACTTACGATGGGGACCTCAGGGACCCGCTCTGGTGGCCTCAGGAAAGGCCAGTCCCCATGCGAGTTGCTCAGGGGCCTCTCGGGAGCCTCTCGGGTTTCCTCTCCCATTGATGCTGGGGCCTAAGACCTTGTGTGGAGTCAGGGCCGGAACCTGAGGATTCCTCTCCAGTGCTGACATGGATCTTGGGGTACTTCTGGAGTCTCCCCAGGGGAGTCAGTCCTCGTCTCGAGTGGGGGCATGCACATGCGCCTTACTCTCCAGCTGTAGCAGCAGTGTCACGCTTCCCTTCGAGTGGATCAAGGGATCTGTGGCTTTCCCTCGAGGCTTTCCCACGAGGCTTTCCCACAGGGCTGTCCCACGTGCCACCGTGGCGTGAGTCGATCCTCGGCTTGAAAGTCGAGGCAGTTCAGGGAATACAGGTTTCCCTGCAATGGACTGAGACCTCTGGGGGACTCTGGGAATGGTGGCACGACCCTGGAGTTCCTCTCGCCTTTCCTGTGGAGAGCGCCTCCTCTTGAACATGCGACGGGAACGCCGGGAATTCTTTCCCGACGACGCAGGTAAAGGATCCCTCCTCCTGAGCTAGGAGGCGGAAACGGGGCTCCTCTGGATGTGGGCGGGACTCTCGTGCTTCCTCTTGATTGGAGTCGGGAATGTTGCGGAACTTCTTGAGTTCCAGCAAGGGTGTGAAGGACCCTTTGGAAGTTCCAGAGTTTAGGTGTGATTAGCCTCGAGACGCCTCAGCGGAAATGGGCCTCATCTCGCCTGGAGGGGAGAACCTCCTGGATTTTCTCGAGTTGCGGCAGGTGCTCTCGACGTACGACGGGGACCTCAGGGACCCGCTCTGGTGGCTTCAGGAAAGGCCAGTCCCCTTGCGAGTTGCTCGGGGGCCTCTCGTGGGCCACTCGGGATTCCTCTCCCGTCGATGCCGGGGCCTAAGACCTTGTGTGGAGTCGGTGCCGGAACCTGAGGATTCCTCTCCAGTGCTGACATGGATCTTGGGGTACTTCTGGAGTCTCCCCAGGGGAGTCAGTCCTCGTCTCGAGTGGGGGCATGCACGTGCTCGTTCCTCCCGAGCTGTAGCAGCAGTGTCACGCTTCCCTTCGCGTGGATCAAAGGATTTGTGGATTTCCCTCGAGGCTTTCCCACGAGGCTTTCCCACGAGGCTTTCCCACAGGGCTGTCCCACGTGCCACCGTGGTGTGAGTCGATCCTCGGCTTGAAAGTCGAGGCAGTGCAGGGAATACAGGTATCCCTGGAATGGACTGAGACATCTGGGGTCTCTGGGAATGGTGACACGACCCTGGAGTTCCTCTCGCCTTTCTTGTGGAGAGGGCATCCACTTGGCATGCGACGGGAACGCCGGGAATTCTTTCCCGACCACTCAGGGAAAGGATCACTTCTCTCGAGCTAGCAGGGGGAAACGGGGCTCCTCTGGATGTGGGCGGGACTCTAGTGCTTCCTCTCGAGTGGAGACGGGTATGTCGGGGAACTTCTTGAGTTGCAGCAAGGGTGTGAAGGACCCTTTGGACCTTCCAGAGGTTAAGTGCGAATAGCCTCGAGACGCCTCAGCGGAAATGGGCCTCATCTCGCCTGGAGGGGAGAACCTCCTGGATTTTCTCGATTTGCTGGCAGGTGCTCTTGACTTACGACGGGACCTCAGGGACCCGCTCTGCTGGCCTCAGGAAAGGCCAGTCCCCATGCGAGTTGCTCCGGGGCCTCTCGGGATTCCTCTCCAGTCGATGCTGGGGCCTGAGACCTTGTCTGGATACAGTTCCGGAATCTGAGGATTCCTCTCCAGTGCTGACATGGATCTTAGGGTACTTCTGAAATCTCCCCAGGGGAGTCAGTCCTCGTCTCGAGTGGGGGCATGCACGTGCGCTTTCCTCCCGAGCTGTAGCAGCAGTGTCACGCTTCCCTTCGCGGTGAACAGGGGATCTGTGGCATTCCCTCGAGGCTTTCCCACGAGGCTTTCCCACGAGGCTTTCCTGCAGGGCTGTCCCACGTGCCACCGTTGTGTGAGTCGATCCTCGGCTTTAAGTCGAGGCAGTCCAGGGAAACAGGTTTCCCTGGAATGGACTGAGACATCTGGGGGACTCTGGGAGTGGTGGCATGACCTGGAGTTCCTCTGGCCTTTCCTGTGGAGAGCGCCTCCTCTTGAGATGCGACGGGAACGCCGGGAATTCTGTCCCGACCACGCAGGGAAAGGATCCCTCCTTTCGAGCTATGAGGCGGAAAAGGGGCTCCTCTGGATGTGGACGGGATTCTCGTGCTTTCTCTCGAGTGAAGACGAGTATGTCGGGGAACTTCTTGAGGTGCAGCAAGGGTGTGAAGGACCCTCTGGAAGTTCCAGAGGTTAGGTGTGATTAGCCTCGAGATGCCTCAACGGAAATGGGCATCATCTCGCCTGGACGGGAGAACCTCCTGGATTCTCTCGAGTTTCGGCAGGTGCTTTCGAGTTATGACGGGGACCTCAGGGACCCGGTCTGGTGGCCTCAGGAAAGTCCAGTCCCCATGCGAGTTGCTCAGGGGTGTCTCCGGATATTCTCACCATCGATGACGGGGCACAAGACCATGTGTGGTGTCGGTGCCGGAACCTGAGGATTCCTCTCCAGTGCTGACATGGATCTTGGGGGTACTTCTGGAGTCTCCCCAGGGGAGTCAGTCCTCGTCTCGAGTGGGGGCATGCACGTGCGCTTTCCTCCCGAGCTGTAGAAGCAGTGTCAAGCTTCCCTTCGCGTGGATCAAGGGATCTGTGGCTTTCCCTCGAGGCTTTCCCACTAGGCTATCCGCGAGGCTTTTCCACAGGGCTGTCCCACTTGCCTCCGTGGTGTGAGTCGATCCTCAGCTTGAATGTCGAGGCAGTGCAGGGAAAACAGGTTTCCCTGGATTGGACTGAGACATCTGGGGGACTCTGGGAATGGTGGCACGACCCTGGAGTTCCTCTCGCCTTTCCTGAGGAGAGCGCCTCCTCTTGAGATGAGATGGGAACGCCGGGAATTCTTTGGCGACCACGCAGGGAAAGGATCCCTCCTCTCGAGCTAGGAGGCGGAAACGGGGCTCCTCTGGATGTGGGCGAGACTCTCGTGCTTCATCTCGAGTGGAGACGGGAATGTCGGGGAACTTCTTGAGTTGCAGCAAGGGTGTGAAAGACCCTTTGGAAGTTCAAGAGGTTAGGTGTGATTACTCTCGAGACGCCTCAGCGGAAATGGGCCTCATCTCGCTTGGGAGGGGAGAACCTCCTGGATTTTCTCGAGTGACGGCAGGTGCTCTCGACTAACGACGGGGACCTCAGGGACCCGCTCTGGTGGCCTCAGGAAAGGCCAGTCCCCATGCAAGTTGCTCGGGGGCCACTCGGGATTCCTCTCCCGTCGATGCCGGGGCCTAAGACCTTGTGTGGAGTCGGTGCCGGAACCTGAGGATTCCTCTCCAGTGCTGACATGGATCTTGGGGTACTTCTGGAGTCTCCCCAGGGGAGTCAGTCCTCGTCATCGAGTGGGGGCATGCACGTGCTCGTTCCTCCCGAGCTGTAGCAGCAGTGTCACGCTTCCCTTCGCGTGGATTCAAGGATTTTGTGGATTTGCCTCGAGGCTTTCCCACGAGGCTTTCCCACGAGGCTTTCCCGCAGGGCTGTCCCACGTGCCACCGTGGTGTGAGTCGATCCTCGGCTTGAAAGTCGAGGCAGTGCCAGGGAATACAGGTATCCCTGGAATGGACTGAGACATCTGGGGGACTCTGGGAATGGTGACACTGACCTGGAGTTCCTCTCGCCTTTCTTGTGGAGAGCGCCTCCTCTTGAGCATGCGACGGGAACGCCGGGAATATCTTTCCCGACCACTCAGGGAAATGGATCACTCCTCTCGAGCTAGGAAGCGGAAAACGGGGCTCCTCTAAGGATGATGGGCGGGACTCTCGAGTGCTTCCTCTCGAGTGGGAGACGGGTATGTCGGGGAACTTCTTGAGTTGCAGCAAGGGTGTGAAGGACCCTTTGAAAGTTCCAGAGATTAGGTGTGATAAGCCTCGAGACTCCTCACGGAAATGGGCCTCATCTCGCCTGGAGGGGAGAACCTCCTGGATTTTCTCGAGTTGCTGCAGGTGCTCTTGACTTACGACGGGACCGTCAGGGACCCCGCTCTGCTGGCCTCCAGGAAAGGCCCGTCCCCATGCGAGTTGATCCGTGCGCCTCTAGCGATTCCTCTCCGTCTATGCCGGGGCCTGAGACCATTGTGTGGATCGGTGGGGAACCTGAGGATTCCTCTCCAGTTCTGACATGGATCTTGGGGTACTCTGGAGTCTCCCAGGGGAGTTAGTCCTTGTCGCGAGTGTGGCCTGCCCGTGCGCTTTCCTCCCGAGCTATAGCAGCAGTGTCACGCTTCCCTTTGCGTGGATCCAGGGATCTGTGGCTTTCTTCTGTAGGCTTTCCCAAAGGCTTTCCCACTAGGCTTTTTCACAGGGCTGTCCCACGTGCCACCGAGGTCTGAGTCGATCCTCGCTTGAAAGTCGAGGCATTGCGGGGAAAAGAGGTTTCCCTGGAATCGACTGAGACATCTGGGGCTCTGGGAATGGTGGCACACCGGAGTTTCT
>NW_017191692.1:0-10665 GCF_001704415.2 Capra hircus
CGGCCCCGCTTGAATATCTAAGGGGTGCCTCGCCTTAAGCTCCCCTTTCCTGCGGTCTTAACAGCCGGGGCAAGTAAGTAGACCTGGCGAGCCTCCGCCGCCCAGATGGAGATTCAGCCTGAAGTTAAAGTAAAGAGCAGAGAAAGGGAAGGTAGAGAAGAAGAGAGAGAGAAGACATGGGGTGAGCCAGAGTCCCAAGAAACCAGGCCGAGACTAGTTCGAGAAACTGGTCCGAGAAACTGGCCCCCATCCTTTATTGTTCAGAAGGCCTTTTATACTTTTGATAAAACACGGAGATCAATGGGTAACACAAAATTATGTAGCGTTCGCAACCCCCAGATTCTTTCCGTATATCATTTTGTATACAAAAGGTCTCAGGTGATTTACATTATCTTTTGGCCAAGAGGCTTGTTAACACTTTTTGGCTCTCTTCCTTAATGAATGTTAATTTTGTTTCCCCTGAAGTGTTTTTTTTTTTAATCTGCCTCTCCTTAAAGCATTAAAGTTACATCTCTATAGAACAAAGGTGCAGTGGGATATAACAAAGAAGGTACTTAACTCAAAGATCTAATGTTGCTAATACCAGGTCTACTACTTGTTTTTCTATATACCAACTATATTTAAAAATAAAGGATATGAAAATTTGGCAGCAAGCATTGACCCAAAAAATGAACCATTAATCAGTCCTATTCTAAAGATTTTGACTCCTCGGAAGCTCCTACATTCCTAGGATGTTTTAAGCTTCCTGTGCCTCCTGCGGTCAGGAGGCCTCAAACAATCACATGCGCAGCTGTACGAGTCCTGCAGGCAGGCTAGAAAGCCATCGGAGGGGTTTTTGGATTGAAAGACTCTTTCAAAGCAGAAGACTAAAGCCCTGAATTGACTTTTTCCAGAAATGTCAGAAGAGTGGAAAAGCAGAGCACAAAAAGCCGGCAGAATTTTGTTGGGGTACGTGCTTAGGAATTTACAGAGGGGTCCCTGAAGTCTGAGCACGCCTTGCGTATGTCAGCTCCTTCCTCATGACCTTGTCACGGGCGGGATTCCTCACACTGGCTCCCAGCAGGTGCCGGAACCTGAGGATTCCTCTCCCAGTGCTGACATGGATCTTGGGGTACTTCTGGAGTCTCCCCAGGGGAGTCAGTCCTCGTCTCGAGTGGGGGGCATGAACGTCCGTTTCCTCTCGAGCTGTAGCAGCAGAGTCAGCCTTCCCTTCGCGTGGATCAAGGGATCTGTGGCTTTCCTCGAGGCTTTCCCACGATTCTTTCCCACGAGGCTTTCCACAGGGCTGTCCCACGTGCCACCGTGGTGTGAGTGGATCCTCGGCTTGAAAGTCGAGGTAGTACAGGGAAAAAAGGTTTCCCTGTAATGGACGGAGACATCTGGGGGACTCTGGGAATGGTGGCACGACCCTGGAGTTCCTCTCGCCTTTCCTGTGGAGAGCACCTCATCTTGAGATGCGACGGGAACCCCAGGAAATTCTTTCCAGAACAGGCAGGGAGTGGATCCCTCCTCTCGAGCTAGGAGGCGGAAACGGGGATCCTCTGGATGTGGGGGACTCTCGTGCTTCCTCTCGAGTGGAGACGGGTATGTCGGGGAACTTCTTGAGTTGCAGAAAGGGTGCGAAGGACCCTTTGGAAGTTTCAGAGGTTAGGTGTGATTAGCCTCGAGAAGCCTCAGTGGAAATGGGCCTCATCTCGCCTGGAGGGAGAACCTCCTGGATTTTCTCGAGTTGCGGCAGGTGCTCTCGCCTTACGACGGGAACCTCAGGGACATGCTCTGGTGGCCTCAGGAAAGGCCAGTCCCCATGCGAGTTGTTCGGGTGCCTCTCGGTATTCCTCTCCCGTCGATGCTGGGACCTAAGGCCTTGTGTGGAGTCGGTGCCAGAACCTGAGGATTCCTCTCCAGTGCTGACATGGTTTTGGGGTACTTCTGGAGTCTCCCCAGGGGAGTCAGTCCTCGTCTCGAATTGGGGTATGCACGTGCGATTTCCTCTTTGGCCGTAGCAGCAGTGTCACGCTTCCCTTCGTGTGGATCAAGGGATCTGTGGTTTCACTCGAGGCTTGCCCAGGAGGCTTTCCCACAGGGCTGTCCCACGTGCCACCGTGGTGTGAGTCGATCCTCGGTTTGAAATTCGAGGCATTTCAGGGAAAACAGGTTTCCCTGGAATGGACTGAGACATCTGGGGGACTCTGGGAATGGTGGCATGACCCTGGAGTTCCTCTCGCCTTTCCTGTGGAGAGCGCCTCCTCTTGAGATGCGACGGGAACACTGGGAAATCTTTCCCGACCACGCAGGGAAAGGATTCCTCCTCTCGCGCTAGGAGGGGGAAACTGGGCTCCTCTGGATGAGGGCGGGACTCACGTGCTTCCTCTCGAGTGGAGTCGGGTATGTCGGGGAACTTCTTGAGTTGCAGCAAGAGTGTGAAGGACCCTTTGGAAGTTCCAGAGGTAAGGTGTGAGTTGCCTCGAGATACCTCAGCGGTAATGGGACTCAGCTCGCCTGGAGGGGAGAACCTCCTGGATTTTCTCGAGTTGCAGCAGGTGCTCTCGACTTACGACGGGGACCTCAGGGACCCGCTCTGTTGGCCTCAGGAAAGGCCAGTCCCATGCGAGTTGCTCGGGGCCTCTCGGAATTCCTCTCCCGTCGATGCCGGGGCCTACGGCTGCCGGGAGCCAGTGTGAGGAAGCCCGCCCGTGACAAGGTTATGAGGAAGGAAGCTGACATACGGAAGGCGTGCTCAGACTTCAGGGACCCTCTGGAAATTTTTAAGCATGTTCCCCAACAAAAATCTGCCGGTTTTTGTGCTCTGCTTTTTCACTCTTCTGACCTTTTCTGGAAAAAGTCAATTCAGGGCGTTAGTCTTCTGCATTTGAAAGAGTGTTTCAATCCAAAAACCCTCTGATGGCTTTCTAGCCTGCCTGAAGGACTCGTACAGCTGCGCTTGTGATTGTTTGAGGCCTCCTGACCGCAGGAGGCACAGGAAGCTTAAATCATTCTAGGAATGCAGGAGCTTCCGAGGAGTCAGAATTTTTAGAATAGGACTGATTAAAAGTTTCATTTTTTGGGTCAATGCTTGCTGCCAAATTTTCATATCCTTTATTTTTAGATATAGTTGGTATGTGAAAAACAAGTAGTAGACCTGGTATTAGCAACATTAGATCTTTGAGTTAGTACCTTCTTTGTTATAACCACTGCACGTTTGTTCTATAGAGATGTAACTTTAATGCTTTAAGAGATGCAGATTAAAGAAAAACACTTCAGGGGAAACAAAATTAACATTCATTAAGGAAGAGAGCCAAAAAGTGTTAACAAGCCTCTGGCCAGAAGATAATGTAAATCACCTGAGACCTTTTGTATACAAAATGATATACAGAAAGAATCTGGGTTGCGAACACTGCATAATTTTGGTTTATCCATTGATCTCCATGTATTATCAAAAGTATAAAAGGCCTTCTGAACAATAAAGGAGGAGGCCAGGGTCCGGGGGCCAGTTTCTCGGACCAGCTTCTCGAACTAGTCTCTCAGCCTGGTTTCTTGGGACTCTGGCTCCCCCCGTGTTTCTCTCTCTTTCTTCTTCTCTACCTTTCCTTCTCTCTGCTCTTTACTATAACTTCAGGCTGAATCTCCACCTGGAGTGCGGAGGCTCGCCAGGTCTACTTACTTGCCCTGGCTGTTAAGACCCGCACGAAAGGGAGCTTAAGGCGAGGCACCCTTAGATATTCAAGCGGGCGCCGGTGGCCCAATGTAGGTGGTGCAAATTCCTTGTCTGGAATTTTATTGGCCGCCGGTAAACCAAGCTATTCAGCCCTCTTCCTCCACTTAATCTTCTTACTACACTATAGTTCCTAATCTAATCTTACATTAATAAATAAACAAGTCTTTCCACGCCAACGCTGTCCACCCTTCGAATTCCCTGGATCCACTGGGCTGGACCACGGCATAAGACCTTGTGTGGAGTCAGTGCGGGAACCTGAGGATTCCTCTCCAGTGCTGACATGGATTGGGGTACTTCTGGAGTCTCCCAGGGGAGTCAGTCCTCGTCTCGAGTGGGGCATGCACGTGCGCTTTCTCCGAGCTTAGCAGCAGTGTCACGCTTCCTTCGCGTGTATCAAGGATCTGTGGCTTTCCCACGAAGCTTTCCACGAGGCTTTCCCACGAGGCTTCCACAGGGCTGTCCCACGTGCCACCGTGTTTGAGTCGATCCTCGGCTTGAAAGTCGAGCAGTGCTGGGAAAACAGGTTTCCTGGAATGGACTGAGACATCTGGGGACTCAGGAATGATGGCACGACCCTGGAGTTCCTCTCGCCTTTCATGTAGAGAGCGCCTTCTTTTGAGACAGAACGGACAACCGGGAATTCTTTCTGACCACGCAGGCAAACGATCCCTCTTCTAAGCTAGAGGCGGAACGGGTCACCTCTGGATGTGGACGGGACTCTCGTGCTTCCTCTCGAGTGGAGTCGGGTATGTCGGGGAACTTCTTGAGTTGCGCAAGGGTGTGAAGGACCTTTGGAAGTTTTAGAAGTTAGGTGTGATTAGACTCGAGACGCCTCAGCGGAAATGGCCTCATTCGCCTGAGAGGAGAACCTCCTGGATTTTCTCGAGTTGTGCAGGTGCTCTCGACTTACGACTGGGACCTCAGGGACCCGCTCTGTGCCTCAGGAAAGGCCAGTCCCCATGCAGTTGTTCTAGAGCCTCTCGGGATTCCTCTCCCTTTGATGCCCGTGCTAAGACCTTGTGTGGAGTCTGTGACGGAACCTGAGGATTCCTCTCCAGTGATGACTTGGATCTTGGGGTACTCTGGAGTCTCCACAGTGGAGTCATCCTCGTCTCGAGTGGGGCATGCACGTGCGCTTTCCTCTCGAGCCGTAGCAGCAGTGTCACGCTTCCCTACGCGTGGATCTAGGATATGTGGCTTTCCTCGAGGCTTTCCCACAGGGCTGTCCCACGTGCCACCGTGTGTGAGTCGATGCTCGGCTTGAAAGTCGAGGCAGTGCAGGGAAAACAGGTTTCCCTGGAATGGACTGAGACATCTGGGGACTCTGGGAATGTGGCACGACCCTGGAGTTCCTCTCCCCTTTCTGTGGAGAGCGCCTCCTCTGAGATGCGACGGGAACGCCGGGAATTCTTTCCGGACCACGCAGGAAGGATCCTCCTCTCAGCTAGGAGACGGAAACGGGCTCCTCTGAATGTGGGCGGACTCTCGTCTTCCTCTTGAGTGGAGAAGGTATGTCGGGGAAATAATTGAGTTGCAGCAAGGGTGAAGGACCTTTGGAAGTTCCAAAGTTTAGGTGTGAATAGCCTCGAGACGCCTCAGCGAAATGGCCTCATCTTGCCTGGAGGAAAACCTCCTGGATGTTCTCGAGTTGCGGCAGGTGTCACACTTACGACGGAGACCTCAGGACCCGCTCTGGTGGCCTCAGGAAAGGCCACTCCCCATGCGAGTTGCTCGGGCCTCTCGGGATCTCTCCCGTCGATGCCGGCCTAAGATCTTGTGTGGAGTGCGTGCGGTACCTGAGGATTCCTCTCCAGTGCTGACGTGGATCTTGGGGTACTTCTGAAGTCTCCCCCGGGAGTCAGTCCTCGTCTCGAGTGGGCATGCACGTCGATTTCCTCCGAAGTTTAGCAGCAGTGTCGTACTCCCTTTGCGTGGATCAAGGGATCAGGGCTTTCCCTCGAGGCTTTCCCACGAGGCTTCCCACAGAGCTTCCCACGAGGTTTCCTCAGGGCGTCCCACGTGCCACCGTGGTGTGAGTCGATCCTCGCTTGAAAGTCGAGGCAGTGCAGGAAAACGATTTTCCCTGGAATGGACTGAGACATCTGGGGTACTCTGGAATGTGGCACGATCCTGGAGTCCTCTCGCCTATCCTGTGGAGAGCGCTCCTCTTGAGATGTGACGGGAACGCCGGAATTCTTTCGTGAGCAAGCAGGAAAGAATCCCTGCTCTCGAGCTAGGAGACGGAAACGGGCTCCTCTGGATGTGGGCGTACTCACCTGTTTCCTCTCGATGAGGACCGGTATGTCGGGGATCTTCTTGAGTTGCAGCAAGGTTGAAGGACCCTTTGTAGTTCAGAGGTTAGGTTGAATAGCCTCGAGACGCCTCAGCGGAAATGGGCCTCATCTCGCCTGGAGGGAGAACATCCTGGATTTCGCGAGTTGCTGAAGGTGCTCTTGACTTACGACGGAACCTCAGGACCCGCTCTGGTGGCTTTAGGAAAGGCCAGTCCCCATGCGTGTTGCTCGGTGCCTCTCGGGATTCCTCTCCCGTCGATGCCGGGGCCTAAGACCTTGTGTGGAGTCGGTGCCCGAAACTGAGGATTCCTCTCCAGTGCTGAAATGGATCTGGGGTACTACTGGAGTCTCCAAAGTGGAGTCAGTCCTCGTCTCGAGTGGGGCAAGCACGTACGCTTTCCTCCCGAGCTGTAGCAGCAGTGTCACGCTTCCCTTCGCGTGGACCAAGGGATCAGGGGCTTTCCCTCGAGGCTTTCCCACGAGCTTTCCCACAGGGCTGTCCCACGTGCCTCCGTGGTGTGAGTCGATCCTCGGCTTGAAAGTCGAGGCAGTGCAGGGAAAACAGGTTTCCCTGGAATGGACGGTGACATCTGGTTGACTCTGGGAATGGTGGCACGACCTGGAGTTCCTCTTGCCTTTCCTGTGGAGAGCGCCTCCTCTTGAGATGCGACGGGAACGCTGGGAATTCTTTCCCGACCACGCAGGGAAAGGATCCCTCCTCTCGAGCTAGGAGATGGAAACGGGCTCCTCTGGATGAGGCCGGGACTCTCGTGCTTCCTCTCGAGTGGAGACGGGAATGTCGGGGAACTTCTTGAGTTGCAGCAAGGTGTGAAGGACCCTTTGAAGTCCGAAATGTTAGATATGATAAGCCTCGAGATGCCTCAGCGGAAATGGGCCTCATCTCGCCTGGAGGGAGAACCTCCTGGATTTTCTCGAGTTGTGACAGGTGCTCTCGACTTACGACGGGACCTCAGAGACCCGCTCTGGTGCCTCAGGAAAGGCCAGTCCCCATGCGAGTTGCTCGGGGGCCTCTCGGTTTCCTCTCCCGTCGATGCCAGCGCCTAAGATCTTGTGTGGAGACGCTGCCGGAACCTGAGTATTCCGCTCCAGTGCAGAAATGGATCTTGGTGTACTTCTGGAGTCTCCCAGGGGAATCAGTCTTCGTCTCGAGTGGGGGCATGCACGTGCGCTTTCCTCCCGAGCTGAAGCAGCAGTGTCACGCTTCCCTTCGCTTGGATCAATGGGATCTGTGGCTTTCACTCGAGGCTTTCCCACAAAGCTTTCCCACGAGTCTTTCCTGCAGGGCTGTCCCACGTGCCACCGTGGTGTGAGTCGATCCTCGCCTTGAAATTCGAGGCAGTGCAGGGAAAACAGGTTTACCTGGAATGGACTGAAACTTCTGGGGGACTCTGGGAATGGTGGCACGAACCTGGAGTTCCTCTACCCTTTCCTGTGGAGAGCGCCTCCTCTTGAGATGCGACGGGAACGCCGGAATTCTTTCCCGACCACGCAAGGAAAGGATCCCTCCTCTCGAGCTAGGAGGAGGAAACGGGGCTCCTCTGGATGTGCGGGGAACTCTTGTGCTTCCTCTCGAGTAGAAACGCATATGTCGGGGAACTTCTTGAGTTGCAGCAAGGGTGTGAAGGACCCTTTGGAAGTTCCAGAGGTATGGTGTGATTAGCCTCGAGACGTCTCAACGGAAATGGGCCTCATCTGGCCTGGAGGGGAGAAACCTCCTGGATTTCTCTCGACTTGCGGCAGCTGCCCTCGACTTACGACAGGGACCTCAGGGACCCGCTCTTGGTGCGTCAGGAAAAGGCCAGTCCCCATGCGAGTTGCTCGGGGCCTCTCGGGATCCTCTCCCGTCGATGCGGGCCTAAGACCTTGTGTGGAGCCAGTGCCGGAACCTGAGGATTCCTCTCCAGTGCCGACATGGATCTTCGGGGACTTCTGGAGTCTCCCCAGAGGCGTAAGTCCTCGTCTCGTGTGGGGCATGCACGTGCGCTTTCCTCCCCAGCTGTAGCAAGCAGTGTCAGCTTCCCTTTCGTGGATCAAGGGATCTGTGGCTTTGCCTCTAGACTTTCCCATGAGGCTTTCCCACGAGGCTTTCCCGCAGGGCTGTCCCACGTGCCACCGTGCTGTGAGTCGATCTTCGGCTTGAAACTCGAGGCAGTGCAGGGAAAACAGGTTTCCCTGGAATGGACTGAGACATCTGGGGGACTCTGGGAATGTGGCACGACCCTGGAGTTCCTCTCGCCTTTCCTGTGGAGAGCGCCTCCTCCTGAGATGCGACGGGAACGCCGGAATTCTTTCCGACACGCAGGGAAAGGATCCCTCTCTCGGCTAGGAGCGGAAACGGGCTCCTCTGGATGTGGCGAACTCTCGTGCTTGCTCTGAGTGGAGACGGGTATGTCGGGACTTCTGAGTTGCAGTAAGGGTGTGAAGGACCCTTGGAGTTCAGATGTTAGATGTGATTAGCCTCGAGACGCCTCAGCGAAATGGCTCATCTCGCTGGAGAGGAACCTCCTGGATTTCTCGAGTTGGCAGGTGCTCTCGACTTATGACGGGACCCAGGGACTCGCTCTGGTGGCCTCAGGAAGGCCAGTCCCATGCGAGTGCTCGGGGCTCTCGGATTTCACTCCCATCGATGCCGGGGCCTAAGGCCTTGTGTGGAGTCGTTGCGGATCCTGAGGATTCCTCTCATGCTGACATGGATCTTGGGTATTTCTGGAGTCTCCCCAGGGAGTCAGTCCTCGTCCGAGTGGCGGCATGCCATGCGACCTCCGAGTTAGCAGGCAGTATCCGCTTCCCTTCGTGGATAAGGGATCTGTGGCTTTCCTCGAGAAGCTTTCCAGCAGGGCTTTCCCGACAGCCACCGTGTGTGAGTCGATCTCGCTTGAAAGCAGGCATGCAGGGAAAACAGGTTTCCCTGAATGGACGAGCATCTGGGGACTTGGGAATGTGGCACACCCTGGAGTTCCTCTCGCCTTTCTGTGGAGAGCACTCTCTTGAGACGCGGAACGCCAGGATTCTTCCGACCGCAGGAAAGGATCCCTCTCTTGAGCTAGAGCGAAACGGGCTCCTCTGGATGAGGGGACTCTGTGCTCCTTCGAGTGGAGACAGGTATGTCGGGAACTTCTTGAGTGCAGTAAGGACGTGAAGGACCCTTTGGAAGTTTCAGAGGTTAGGTGTGATTAGCTCGAGACGCCTCAGCGAAATGGCCTCATTCGCTGAGAGGAGAACCTCCTGGATTTTCTCGAGTTGCGGCAGGTGCTCTCGACTTAAACTGGGACCCCAGGGACACGCTCTGATGCCTCAGAAAGGCCAGTCCCCATGCGAGTTTCTCGGGGCCTCTCGGGATTCCTCTCCCGTCGAAGCCGGGGCCTAAGACCTAGTGTGGAGTCGGTGGCGGAACCTGAGGATTCCTCTTCAGTGCTCACATGGATCTTGGGGTACTTCTGGAGTCTCCCCAGGGGAGTCAGTCCTCGTCACGAGTTGGGGCATGCACGTGCGATTTCCTCCCCGAGGTTTAGCAGCAGTGTCACGCTTCCCTTCGCGTGGATCAAGGGATCTGTGGCTTTCCCTCGAAGCTTTCCCACAGGGCTGTCCCACGAGCCACCGTGCTGTGAGTCGATCCTCGCTTGAAAGTCGAGGCAGTGCAGGGAAAACAGGTGTCCCTGCAATGGACGACGTCATCTGGGGGACTCTGGGAATGGTGGCACGACCCTGGAGTTCCTCTCGCCTTTCTGTGGAGAGCACCTCATCTTGAGATGCGACGGGAACGCCAGGAATTCTTTCCAGACCAGGCAGGGAAAGGATCCCTGCTCTTGAGCTATGAGGCGGAAACGGGGCTCCTCTGGATGAGGGGGACTCTCGTGCTTCCTCTCGAATGGAGACGGGTATGTCGCGGAACTTCTTGAGTTGCAGCAAGGGTGTGAAGGACCCTTTTGGAAGTTTTAGAAGTTAGGTGTGATTAGACTCGAGACGCCTCAGCGGAAATGGGCCTCATTTCGCCTGAAGAGGAGAACCTCCTGGATTTTCTCGAGTTGTGGCAGGTGCTCTCGACTTACGACTGGACCTCAGGGACCCGCTCTGGTGGCCTCAGGAAAGGCCAGTCCCCATGCAGTTGTTCTAGAGCCTCTCGGGATTCCTCTCCCTTTGATGCCCGTGCCTAAGACCTTGTGTGGAGTCTGTGACGGAACCTGAGGATTCCTCTCCAGTGATGACTTGGATCTTGGGGTACTTCTGGAGTCTCCACAGTGGAGTCAGTCCTCGTCTCGAGTGGGGCATGCACGTGCGCTTTCCTCTCGAGCCGTAGCAGCAGTGTCACGCTTCCCTACGCGTGATCTAGGGATATGTGGCTTTCCCTCGAGGCTTTCCCACAGGGCTGTCCCACGAGGGTTTCCCTCAGGGCTGTCCCACGTGCCACCGTGGTGTGAGTCGATCCTCGGCTTGAAAGTCGAGGCAGTGCAGGGAAAACGATTTTCCCTGGAATGGACTGAGACATCTGGGGTACTCTGGGAATGGTGGCACGACCCTGGAGTTCCTCTCGCCTATCCTTTGGAGAGCGCCTCCTCTTGAGATGTGACGGGAACGCCGGGAATTCTTTCGTGAGCAAGCAGGGAAAGGATCCCTCCTCTCAGCTAGGAGGTGGAC
>NW_017191693.1:0-10664 GCF_001704415.2 Capra hircus
GAGGTCCCCCGTCATAAGTCTAGTGCACCTGCCACAACTCGAGAAAATCCAGGAGGTTCCCCCATCCAGGCGAGATGAGGCCCATTTCCGCTGATGTGTCTCGAGGCTAATCACACCTAAACTCTGAAACTTCCAAAGGGTCCTTCACACCCTTACTGCAACTCAAGTAGTTCCCCGACATACCCGTCTCCATTCGAGAGGAAGCACGACAGTCCCGCCCACATCCAGAGGAGCCCAGTGTCCGCCTCATAGCTCGAGAGGAGGATCCTTTCCCTGCGTGGTCGGGAAAGAATTCCCGGGGTTCCCATAGCATGTCAAGAAGCGCTCTCCACAGGAAAGGCGAGAGGAACTCCAGGGTCGTGCCACATTCCCAGAGACCCCCACATGTCTCAGTCCATTCCAGGGAAACCTGTTCTCCCTGCAATTCCTCGACTTTCAAGCCAGGATCGACTCACACCATGGTGGCACGTGGACAACCATTTGGGAAATCCTCGTGGGAAAGCCTTGGGAAAGCCTCGAGGGAAAGCCACAGATCCCTTGATCCACACGAATAGAAGTGTGACATTGCTGCTACAGCTCGGGACAAAAGCGCATGCATGCCCCCACTCGAGACGAGGACTGACTCCCCTGGGAGACTCCAGAAGTACCCCAAGATCCATGTCAGCAATGGAGAGGAATCCTCAGGTTCCGGCACCGACTCCACACAAGGTCTTAGGCCCGGCATCGACGGGAGAGAGGAATCCCGAGAGCCCCCGAGCAACTCGCATGGGGACTGGCCTTTCCTGAGGCCACCAGAGCGGGTCCCTGTGGTCCCCGTCGTAAGTCGAGAGCACCTGCCGCAACTCGAGAAAATCCAGGAGTTCTCCCTCCAGGCGAGATGAGGCCCATTTCGCTGAGGCGTCTCGAGGCTAATCACACCTAAACTCTGGAACTTCCAAAGGGTCCTTCACACCCTTGCTGCAACTCAAGAAGTTCCCGACATACCCGTCTCCACTCGAGAGGAAGCACGAGAGTCCCGCCCACATCCAGAGGAGCCCCGTTTCCGCCTCCTAGCTCGAGAGGAGGGATCCTTTCCCTGCGTGGTCGGGAAAGAATTCCCGGCGTTCCCGTCGCATCTCAAGTGAAGGCGCTCTCCACAGGAAAGGCGAGAGGAACTCCAGGTCGTGCCACATTCCCAGAGTCCCCCAGATGTCTCAGTCCATTCCAGGGAAACCCTTTTCCCTGCACTGCCTCGGCTTTCAAGCCGAGGATCGACTCACACCACGGTGGCATGTGGGACAGCCCTGTGGGAAAGCCTCGTGGAAAGTCGTGGGAAAGCCTCGAGGGAAAGCCACAGATCCCTTGATCCACGCGAAGGGAAGCGTGACACTGCTGCTACAGCTCGGGAGGAAAGCACACGTGCATGCCCCCACTCGAGACGAGGACTGACTCCCCTGGGGAGACTCCAGAAGTACCCCAAGATCCATGTCAGCACTGGAGAGGAATCCTCAGGTTCCGGCACTGACTCCACACAAGGTTTTAGGCCCCAGCATCGACGGGAGTGAAACCCAAGAGGCCCTCGAGAGGCCCCGAGCAACTCGCAAGGGGACTGGCCTTTCCTGAGGCCACCAGAGCGGGTCCCTGAGGTCCCCGTCGTAAGTCGAGAGCACCTGCCGCAACTCGAGAAAATCCAGGAGGTTCTCCCCTCCAGGCGAGATGAGGCCCATTTCTGCTGAGGCGTCTCGAGGCTACTCACACCTAACCTCTGGAACTTACAAAGGGTCCTTCACACCCTTGCTGCAACTCAAGAAGTTCCCCGACATACCGACTCCACTCAAGAGGAAGCACGAGAGTCCCGCCCACATCCAGAGGAGCCCCGTTTCCGCCTCCTAGCTCGAGAGGAGGGATCCTTTCCCTGCAGGGTCGGGAAAGAATTCCCGGCGTTCCGTCGCATCTCAAGTGGAGGCGCTTTCCACAGGAAAGACGAAAGGAACTCCAGGGTCGTGCCACATTCCCAGAGTCCACCAGATGTCTCAGTCCATTCCAGGGAAACCTGTTTTCCCTGCACTGCCTCGACTTTCAAGGCGAGGATAGACTCACACCACGGTGGCACGTGGGACAGTCCTGTGGGAAAGACTCGAGGGAAAAGCCCCTGATCCCTTGATCCACGCGAAGGGAAGCGTGACACTGCTGCTACAGCTCGGGAGGAAAGCGCACGTGCATGCCCCCACTCGAGACGAGGACTGACTCCCCTGGGGAGACTCCAGAAGTACCCAAGATCCATATCAGCACTGGAGAGGAATCCTCAGGTTCCGGCACCGACTCCACACAAGGTCTTAGGCCCCGGCATCGACGGGAGAGGAATCCGAGAGGTCCCCGAACAACTCGCATGGGGACTGGCTTCCTGAGGCCACCAGATCGGGTCCCTGAAGTCCCCGTCGTAAGTCGAGAGCACCTGCCGCAACTCGAGAAAATCCAGGAGGTTCCCCCTCCAGGCGAGATAAGGCCATTTCGCTGAGGAGTCTCGAGGCTATCACATCTAACATCTGGAACTTACAAAGGGTCCTCACACCCTTGCTGCAATCAAGAAGTCCCCGACATACCGCCTCCACTCGAGAGGAAGCACGAGAGTCCCGCCCACATCCAGAGGAGCCCCGTTTCCGCCTCCTAGCTCGAGGGAGGGATCCTTTCCCAGCGTGGTCGGGAAAGATTCCCTGCGTTCCCGTTGCATCTCAAGAGGAGGCGCTCTCCACAGAAAGCGAAGAACTCCAGGGTCGTGCCACATTCCAGAGTCCCCAGATGTCTCAGTCATTCCAGGAAACCTGTTTCCTGCACTGCCTCGACTTTCAAGCCTAGGATCGACTCACAGCACGGTGGCACGTGGACACCCTGTGGAAAGCCTCGTGGAAAGCCTCGGAAAGCTCAGGGAAAGACACAGATCCCTTATCCACGCGAAGGGAAGCGCGACACTGCTGCTAGAGCTCGGGAGGAAAGCGCACGTGCATGCCCCCACTCGAGTCGAGGACTGACTGCCCTGGGGAGACTCCAGAAGTACCCTAAGATCCATGTCTGCACTGGAGAGGGATCCTCAGGTTCCGGCACTGAGTCCACACAAGGTCTTAGGCCCCAGCATCGACGGGAGAGGAATCCCGAGAGGCCCCCGAGCTACTCGCATGGGGACTGGCCTTTCTGAGGCACCAGAAGCGGATCACTGAGGTCCCCATCATAAGTCGAGAGCACCTGCCGCAACTCCGAGAAAATCCAGGAGTTTCTCCCCTCCAGGCGAGATGAGGCCCATTTACGCTGAGGCAACTAGGGGTAATCACACTTTAACTCTGAACTTCCAAAGGGTCCTTCACACCCTTGCTGCAACTCAAGAAGTTCCCCGACATACCCGTCTCCACTCAAGAGGAATCCGAGAGTCCGCCCATATCCAGAGTGCCCCGTTTCCGCCTGCTCGCTCGAGAGGAGGGATCCTTTCCCTGCGTGGTCGGGAAAGAATTCCTAGCGTTCCCGTCGCATCTCAAGAGGAGGCGCTCTCCACAGGAAAGGCGAGAAAAACTCAAGGATCAGGCCCCATTCCCAGAGTCCCCCAGATGTCTCAGTCCATTCCAGGGAAACCTGTTTTCCCTGCACTGCCTCGACTTTCAAGCCGAGGATCGACTCACAGCACGGTGGCACGTGGGACAGCCCTGTTGGAAAGCCTCGTGGGAAATCCTCGAGGGAATGCCACAGATCCCTTGTTGCACGTGAAGGGAAGCGTGACACTGCTACTACAGCTCGGAAGGAAAGCGCACGTGCATGCCCCACTCGAGACGAGGATTGACTCCCCTGGGGAGACTCCAGAAGACCCCAAGATCCATGTCAGCACTGGAGAGGAAACATCAGGTTTTGGCACCGACTCCACACAAGGCCTTAGGCACCAATATTGACGGGAGAGGCATCCCAAGAGGCCCCAGAGCAACTAGCATGGGGACTGGCCTTTCCTGAGGCCACCAGAGCGGGTCCCTGAAGTCCCCGTCGTAAGTCGAGAGCACCTGCCGCAACTCGAGAAAATCCAGGAGGTTCTCCCCTACAGGCGAGATGAGGCCCATTTCTGCTGAGGCGTCTCCAGGATATTCACCGAACCTCTGGAACTTCCAAAGGGTCCTTCACACCCTTGCTGCAACTCAAGAAGTTCCCCGACATACCCGTCTCCACTCGACAGGAAGCACGACAGTCCCGCCCACATCCAGAGGAGCCCCGATTCCGCCTCCTAGCTCGAGAGGAGGTATCCTTCGCCTGCGTGGTCGGGATAGAATTCCCGGGTTCCTGTCACATCTCAAGAGGAGGCGCTCTCCACAGGAAAGGCGAGAGGAACTCCAGGGTCGTGCCACCATTCCCAGAGTCCCCTGGATGTCTCAGTCCATTCCAGGGAAACCTGTTTTCCCTGCACTGCCTCGACTTTAAGCCGAGGATCGACTCACACCACGGTGGCACGTGGACAGCCCTGTGGGAAAGCCTCGTGGGAAACCTCCTAGGAAAGCCTCGAGGGAATGCTACAGATCCCTTGATCCCCGGAAGGGAAGCGTGACACTGCTGCTAAAGCTCGGGAGGAACGCGCACGTGCATGCCCCCACCCGAGACGAGGACTGACTCCCCTGGGGAGACACCAGAAGTACCCCAAGATCCATGTCAGCACTGGAGAGGAATCCTCAGGTTCCGGCACCGACTCCACTCAAGGTCTTAGGCCCCAGCATCGACGGGAGAGGAATCCCGAGAGGCCCCAAGCAACTCGTATGGGAACTGGCCTTTTCTGAGGCCAACAGAACAGGTCCCTGAGGTCCCCATCGTAAGTCTAGAGCACCTGCTGCAACTCGAGAAAATCCAGGAGGTTCTCCCCTCCAGGCGAGATGAGGCCCATTTCCGCTGAGGCAACAAGGGGGTAATCACACTTAAACTCTGGAACTTCCAAAGGGTCCTTCACACCCTTGCTGCAACTCAAGAATTTCCCCGACATACCCGTCTCCACTCAAGAGGAACCCGAGGTTCCCGCCCATATCCAGATTGGCCCCGTTTCCGCCTGCTAGCTCGAGAGGAGGGATCCTTTCCCTGCGTGGTCGGGAAAGAATTCCTAGCGTTCCCGTCTCATCTCAAGAGTAGGCACTCTCCACAGGAAAGGCGAGAGGAACTCCAGTATCAGGCCCCATTCCCAGAGTCCCCCAGATGTCTCAGTCCATTCCAGGGAAACCTGTTTTCCCTGCACTGCCTCGACTTTCAAGCGAGGATCGACTCACATCGCGATGGCACGTTGGACAGCCCTGTGGGAAAGGCTCCTGGGAAAGCCTCATGGGAAAGCCTCGAGGGAAAGCCACAGATCCCTTGATCCACGCGATAGGGAAGAGTGACACTGCTGCTACAGCTCGGGAGGAAAGCGCACGTGCATGCCCCCACTCGAGACGAGGACTGACTCCACTGGGGAGACTCCAGAAGTACCCCAAGATCCATATCAGCACTGGAGAGGAATCCTCAGGTTCCAGCACCGACTCCACACAAGGTCTTAGGCCCCGGCATCGAAGGGAGAGGAATCCCGAGAGGCCCCCGTGCAACTCGCATGGGGACTGGCCTTTCCTGAGGCCACCAGATCGTGTCCCTGAGGTCCCCATCGTAAGTCGAGAGCACCTGCCGCAACTCGAAAAAATCCAGGAGGTTCCCCCTCCAGGCGAGATAAGGCCCATTTCCGCTGAGGCGTCTCGAGGCTAATCACATCTAACATCTGGAACTTCCAAAGGGTCCTTCACACCCTTGCTGCAACTCAAGAAGTTCCCCGACATACCCGTCTCCACTCGAGAGGAAGCACGAGAGTCCCGCCCACATCCAGAGGAGCCCCGTTTCCGCCTCCTAGCTCGAGAGGATGGATCCTTTCCCTGCGTGGTCGGGAAAGAATTCCCGGGGTTCCCATAGCATGTCAAGAAGAGGCGCTCTCCACAGGAAAGGCGAGAGGAACTCCAGGGTCGTGCCACATTCCCAGAGACCCCCACATGTCTCAGTCCATTCCAGGGAAACCTGTTCTCCCTGCAATTCCTCGACTTTCAAGCCCTGGATCGACTCACACCATGGTGGCACGTGGGACAGCCATTTGGGAAATCCTCGTGGGAAAGCCTTGTGGGAAAGCCTCGAGGGAAAGCCACAGATCCCTTGATCCACGCGAATAGAAGTGTGACATTGCTGCTACAGCTCGGGACAAAAGCGCTCATGCATGCCCCCACTCGAGACGAGGACTGACTCCCCTTGGGAGACTCCAGAAGTACCCCAAGATCCATGTCAGCAATGGAGAGGAATCCTCAGGTTCCGGCACCGACTCCACACAAGGTCTTAGGCCCCGGCATCGACGGGAGAGGAATCTCCTAGAGGACCCCGAGCAACTCGCATGGGGAGTGGCCTTTCCTGAGGCCAGCAGAGCGGGTCCGTGTGGTCCCCGTCGTAAGTCGAGAGCACCTGCCGACACTCGAGAAAATCCAGGAGGTTCTCCCCTCCAGGCGAGATGAGGCCCGTTTCCGCTGAGGCGTTTCGAGGCAAATCACACCTAAACTCTGGAACTTCCAAAGGGTCCTTCACACCCTTTCTGCAACTCAAGAAGTTCCCCGACATACCCGTCTCCAATTGAGTGGAAGCACGAGAGTTCCGCACACATCCAAAGGAGCCCCGTTTCGGCCTCCTAGATCGAGTGGAGTGATACTTCCCCTGCGTGGTCGGGAACGAATCCTGGCGTTCACATCGCATCTCAAGAGGAGGCGCTCTCCACATGAAAGGCGAGAGGGAATCAAGGGTCGTGCCACCATTCCCAGAGTCCCCCAGATGTATCAGTCCATTCCTAGGAAACCTGTTTTCCCTGCACTGCCTGGACGTTCAAGCCGAGGATCGACTCACACCACGGTGGCATATGGGACAGCCCTGTGGGAAAGCCTCGTGGGAAAGCCTCGAGGGAAAGCCACAGATCCCTTGATCCACGCGAAGGGAAGCGTGACAGTACTGCTACAGCTCGGGAGGAAAGCGTACGTGCATGCCCCTCTCGAGACGAGGACTGACTCCCCTGGGGAGACTCCAGAAGTACCCCAAGATCCATGTCAGCACTGGAGAGGAAACCTCAGGTTCTGGCACCGACTCCACAAAAGGTCTTAGGCCCCAGCATCGACGGGAGAGGAAACCCGAGAGGCCCCCGAGAGGCACCCGAGCAACTCGCATGGGGACTGGCCTTTCCTGAGCCACCAGAGGGGGTCCCTGAGGTCCCATCGTAAGTCAAGAGCACCTGCGGCAACTGGATAAAATCCAGGAGGTTCTCCCCTCCAGGCGAGATGAGGCCCATTTCTGCTGAGGTGTCTCGAGGCTAATCACACCTAAACTCTGGAACTTCCAAAGGGTCCTTCACACTCTTGCTGCAACTCAAGAAGTTCCCCGACATACCAGACTCCACTCGAGAGGAAGCACGAGAGTCCCGACCACATCCAGAGGAGCCCCGTTTCCGCCTGCTAGCTCGAGAGGAGGGATCCTTTCCCTGCGTGGTCGGGAAAGAATTCCCGGCGTTCCCGTCGCATCTCAAGTGGAGGCGCTCTCCACAGGAAAGGCGAGAGGATCTCCACGGTCGTGCCACATTCCCAGAGTCCACCAGTGTGTCAGTCCATTCCAGGGAATCCTGTTTTCCCTGCACTGCCTCGACTTTCAAGCCGAGGATCGACTCACACCACGGTGGCACGTGGGACAGCCCTGTGGGAAAGCCTCGTGGGAAAGCCTCATGGAAAGCCTCGAGGAAAGCCCCTGATCCCTTGATCCACGCGAAGGGAAGCGTGACACTGCTGCTACAGCTCGGGAGGAAAGCGCACGTGCATGCCCCCACTCGAGTCGAGGACTGACTGCCCTGGGGAGACTCCAGAAGTACCCTAAGATCCATGTCTGCACTGGAGAGGGATCCTCAGTTCCGGCACTGAGTCCACACAAGGTCTTAGGCCCCCAGCATCGACGGGAGAGGAATCCCGAGAGCCCCCGAGCTACTCGCATGGGGACTGGCCTTTCCTGAGGGCACCAGAGCGGATCACTGAGGTCCCCATCATAAGTCGAGAGCACCTGCCGCAACTCGAGAAAATCCAGGAGTTTCTCCCCTCCAGGCGAGATGAGCCCATTTACGCTGAGGCAACTAGGGGTAATCACACTTTAACTCTGGAACTTCCAAAGGGTCCTTCACACCCTTGCTGCAACTCAAGAAGTTCCCCGACATACCCGTCTCCACTCGACAGGAAGCACGACAGTCCCGCCCACATCCAGAGGAGCCCCCGATGCCGCCTCCTAGCTCGAGAGGAGGTATCCTTCGCCTGCGTGGTCGGGATAAGAATTCCCGGTGTTCCTGTTACATCTCAAAGGAGGCGCTCTCCACAGGAAAGGCGAGAGGAACTCCAGGGTCGTGCCACCATTCCCAGAGTCCCCTGGATGTCTCAGTCCATTCCAGGGAAACCTGTTTCCCTGCACTGCCTCGACTTTAAGCCAAGGATCGACTCACACCACGGTGGCACGTGGGACAGCCCTGTGGGAAAGCCTCGTGGAAACCTCCTAGGAAAAGCCTCGAGGGAATGCTACAGATCCCTTGATCCCCGGGAAGGGAAGCGTGACACTGCTGCTAAAGCTCGGGGAGGAACGCGCACGTGCATGCCCCCACCCGAGACGAGACTGACTCCCCTGGGAGACACCAGAATACCCCCAAGATCCATGTCAGCACTGGAGAGGAATCCTCAGGTTCCGGCACCGACTCCACTCAAGGTCTTAGGCCCCAGCATCGACGGGAGAGGAATCCCGAGAGGCCCCCGTGCAACTCGCATGGGGACTGGCCTTTCCTGAGGCCACCAGATCGTGTCCCTGAGGTCCCCATCGGTAAGTCGAGAGCACCTGCCGCAACTCGAAAAAATCCAGGAGGTTCCCCCTCCAGGCGAGATGAGGCCCCATTTCCGCTGAGGCAACAAGGGGCTAATCACACTTAAACTCTGGAACTTCCAAAGGTCCTTCACACCCTTGCTGCAACTCAAGAATTTCCCCGACATACCCGTCTCCACTCAAGAGGAACCCGAGGTTCCCGCCCATATCCAGATGGCCCCGTTTCCGCCTGCTAGCTCGAGAGGAGGATCCTTTCCCTGCGTGGTCAGGAAAGAATTCCTAGTGTTCCCGTCTCATCTCAAGAGTAGGCACTCTCCACAGGAAAGGCAGAAGAACTCCAGTATCAGGCCCCATTCCCAGAGTCCCCCAGATGTCTCAGTCCATTCCTGGAAACCTGTTTTCCCTGCACTGCCTCGACTTTCAAGCCGAGGATCGACTCACATCGCGATGGCACGTTGACAGCCCTGTGGGAAAGGCTCCTGGGAAAGCCTCATGGGAAAGCCTCGAGGGAAAGCACAGATCCCTTGATCCACGCGTAGGAAGAGTGACACTGCTGCTACAGCTCGGGAGGAAAGCGCACGTGCATGCCCCCACTCGAGACGAGGACTGACTCCACTGGGGAGACTCCAGAAGTACCCCAAGATCCATATCAGCACTGGAGAGGAATCCTCAGGTTCCAGCACCGACTCCACACAAGGTCTTAGGCCCCGGCATCGAAGGGAGAGGAATCCCGAGAGGCCCCGTGCAACTCGCATGGGGACTGGCCTTTCCTGAGGCCACCAGATCGTGTCCCTGAGTCCCATCGTAAGTCGAGAGCACCTGCCGCAACTCGAAAAAATCCAGGAGGTTCCCCTCCAGGCGAGATAAGGCCCATTTCCGCTGAGGCGTCTCGAGGCTAATCACATCTAACATCTGGAACTTCCAAAGGTCCTTCACACCCTTGCTGCAACTCAAGAAGTTCCCGACATACCCGTCTCCACTCGAGAGGAAGCACGAGAGTCCCGCCCACATCCAGAGGAGCCCGTTTCCGCCTCCTAGCTCGAGAGGAGGATCCTTTCCCTGCGTGGTCGGGAAAGAATTCCCGGGTTCCCATAGCATGTCAAGAAGAGGGCGCTCTCCACAGAAAGCGAGAGGAACTCCAGGGTCGTGCCACATTCCCAGAGACCCCCACATGTCTCAGTCCATTCCAGGGAAACCTTTCTCCCTGCAATTCCTCGACTTTCAAGCCTGGATCGACTCACACCATGGTGCACGTGGACAGCCATTGGGAAATCCTCGTGGAAAGCCTTGTGGGAAAGCCTCGAGGGAAAGCCACAGATCCCTTGATCCACGCGAATAGAAGTGTGACATTGCTGCTACAGCTCGGGACAAAAGCGCTCATGCATGCCCCACTCGAGACGAGGACTGACTCCCTTGGGAGACCCAGAAGTACCCCAAGATCCATGTCAGCAATGGAGAGGAATCCTCAGGTTCCGGCACCGACTCCAACAAGGTGTTAGGCCCCGGCATCGACGGGAGAGGAATCCCTAGAGGACCCCGAGCAACTCGCATGGGGAGTGGCCTTTCCTGAGGCCAGCAGAGCGGGCCGTGTGGTCCCCGTCGTAAGTCGAGAGCACCTGCCGACACTCGAGAAAATCCAGGAGGTTCTCCCCTCCAGGCGAGATGAGGCCCGTTTCCGCTGAGGCGTTTCGAGGCAAATCACACCTAAACTCTGGAACTTCCAAAGGGTCCTTCACACCCTTTCTGCAACTCAAGAAGTTCCCCGACATACCCGTCTCCAATTGAGT
>NW_017191694.1:0-10664 GCF_001704415.2 Capra hircus
GCCTCGTGGGAAAGCCTCAAGGGAAAGCCACAGATCCCTTCATACCCGAAGAAGCGTGACACTGCTCCTACAGCTCGGGAGGAAAGAGCACGTGCATGCCCCCACTCGAGACGAGGACTGACTCCCCTGGGGAGACTCCAGAAGTACCCCGGATCCACGTAAGCACTGGAGAGGAATCCTCAGGTTCCGGCACCCTCCACACAATATCTTAGGCCCCGGCATCGACGAGAGAGGAATCCCGAGAGGTCCCCGAGCACCTCGCATGGGGACTGGCCTTTCCTGAGGCCACCAGAGCGGGTCCCTGAGGTCCCCGTCGTAAATCGAGAATAGCGGCCCAACACGAGAAAATCCAGGAGGTTCTCCCCTCCAGGCGAGATGAGGCCCAATTCCGCTGAGGCGTCTCAAGGCTTATCACACCTAAACTCTGGAACCTACAAAGGGTCCTTCACACCATTGTTCCAACTCAACAAGTTCCCCGACATACCCGTCTCCACTCGAGAGGAAGCACGAGAGTCCCGCCCACATCCAGAGGAGCCCCGTTTCCGCCTCCTAGCTCGAGAGGAGGGATCCTTTTCCTGTGTTGTCGGGAAAGATTTCCCGGCGTTCCGGTCACATCTCAAGAGGACTCGCTCTCCACAGGAATGTCGAGAGGATCTCCAGGGTCGTGCTACCATTCCCTGAGTCCCCCAGATGTCTCAGTTCATTCCAGGGAAACCTTTTTTCCCTGCACTGGCCTCGACTTTCAAGCCGAGGATCGACTCACACAACGGTGGCACGTGGGACAGCCCTGTGGGAAAGCCTCGAGGGAAAGCCACAGATCCCCTTGATCCCCCGCGAAGGGAAGCGTGAAACTGCTGCTACAGCTCGGGAGGAAAGCGCACGTGCATGCCCCCCACTCGAGACGAGGACTGACTCCCCTGGGGAGACTCCAGAAGTACCCCAAAATCCATGTCAGGACTGGAGGGGAATCCTAAGGTCCGGCACCGACTCCACACAAGGTCTTAGGCCCCGACATCGAGGTGAGGGGAATCCCGAGAGGCCCCCGAGCAACTCGCATGGGGTCTGGCCTTTCCTGAGGCCACCAGAGCGGGTCTCTGAGGTCCCGGTCGTAAGTCGAGAGCACCTGTCGCAACTCGAGAAATTCCATGGGGTTCTTCCCTCTAGGCGAGATGAGGCCTATTTCCGCTGAGGCGTCTCAAGGTTAATCACACCTAAAGTCTGGAATTTACAAAGGGTCATTCACACCCTTGCTGCAACTTAAGAAGTTCCCCGACACACCTGTCTCCACTCGAGAGGAAGCACCAGAGTCCCGCCCACATCCAGAGGAACCCCGTTTCCGCCTCTTAGCTCGAGAGGAGGGATACTTTCCCTGCGTGGTCGGGAAAGAATTCCCGGTGTTCCCATAGCATCTCAAGAGGAGGCCCTCTCCACAGGAAAGGCGAGAGGAACTCCAGGGTCGTGCCACCAATCCGAGAGTCCCCCAGATGTCTCAGTACATTCCAGGAAAACCTGTATTCCCTGCACTGCCTCGACTTTCAAGCCGAGGATCGACTCACACCACGTTCGCACGTGGGACAGCCCTATGGAAAAGCCTCGTGGGAAACCCTTGTGGAAAAGCTTCGAGGAAAAGCCACTGATTCCTTGATCCACTCGACGGGAAGCATGACACCGCTGCCCCATCTCGGGAGAACAGCGCACGTGATGCCGCCACTTGAGACGAGGACTGACTCCCCTAGGGAGACTCCAGAAGTACCCCAAGATCCTTGTCAGCACTGGAGAGGAATCCTCAGGTTCTGGCACCGACTCCACTCCAGGTCTTAGGCCCCGGCATCGACGGGAGAGGAGGCCCTAGAGGCCCCCGAATTACTCGCATGGGAACAGGCCTTTCCTGAGGCCATCAGAGCGGGTCCCTGTGGTCCCCGTCGTAAGTCGAGAATAGCTGCCCCAACACGAGAAAATCCAGGAGGATCTCCCCTCCAGGCGAGATGACGCCCAATTCCGCTGAGGCGTCTCGAGGCTTATCACACCTAAACTCTGGAACCTACAAAGGGTCCTTCACACCACTGTTGCAACTCAACAAGTTCCCCGACATACCCATCTCCACTCGAGAGGAAGCACGAGAGACCCGCCCACATCCAGAGGAGCCCCGTTTCCGCCTCCTAGCTCGAGAGGAGGGATCCTTTCCCTGCGTGATCGGGAAAGAATTCCCGGCGTTCCCGACGCATCTCAAGAGGAGGCGCTCTCCACAGGAAAGGCGAGAGGAACTCCAGGGTCGTGCCACCATTCCCAGAGTCCCCCAGATGTCTCAGTCCATTCCAGGGAAACCTGTTTTCCCTGCACTGTCTCGAATTTCAAGCCGAGGATTGACTCACACAACAGTGGCTCGTGAGAAAGCCCTGTGGGAAAGCCTCGTGGGAAAGCCAAGTGGGAAAGCCTCGAGGGAAAGCCACAGATCTCTTGATCCACGCGAAGAGAATCGTGACACTGCTGCTACAGCCTGGGAGGACAGCGCACGTGCATGCCCCCACTCAAGATGAGGACTGACTCCCCTAGGGAGACTCCAGAAGTACCCAAAGATCCATGTCAGCACTGGAGAGGAATCCTCAGGTTCCGGCACCAACTCCACACAAGATCTTAGGCCCCAGCATTAACGGGAGGGGAATCACAAGAGGCCCCCGAGCAACTCGCATGGGGACTGGCCTTTCCTGAGGCCACCAGAGCGGGTCCCTGAGGTCCCCGTCTTAAGTCGAGAATAGCGGCCCCAACACGAGAAAATCCAGGAGGTTCTCCCCTCCAGGCGAGATGAGGCCCAATTTCGCTGAGGCGTCTCAAGGCTTATCACACCTAAACTCTGGAACCTACAAAGGGTCCTTCACACCATTGTTGCAACTCAACAAGTTCCCCGACATACCCGTCTCCACTCGAGAGGAAGCACGAGAGTCCCGCCCACATCCAGAGGAGCCCCGTTTCCGCCTCCTAGCTCGAGAGGAGGGATCCTTTTCCTGTGTTGTCGGGAAAGATTTCCCGGCGTTTCCGTCACATCTCAAGAGGACTCGCTCTCCACAGGAATGTCGAGAGGATCTCCAGGGTCGTGCCACCATTCCCTGAGTCCCCCAGATGTCTCAGTACATTCCAGGGAAACCTGTTTACCCTGAACTGCCTCGACTTTCAAGCCGATGATCGACTCACACAACGGTGGCACGTGGGACAGCCCTGTGGGAAAGCCTCGTGGGAAAGCCTCGTGGGAAAGCCTCGAGGGAAAGCTTCTGATCCCTTGAACCTCGCGAAGGGAAGCGTGACACTGCTGCTACAACTCGGGAGGAAAGCGCACGTGCATGCCCCCACTCGAGACGAGGACTGACTCCCCTGGGAAGACTCCAGAAGTACCCCAAGATCCATGTCAGCACTGGAGAGGCATCCTCAGTTTCCGGCACCGATGCCACACAAGGACTTAGGCCCCGGCATCGACAGGAGAGGAATCCCAAGAGGTCCCGTGCAACTCACATGGGGACTGTCTTTCTTGAAGCCACCAGAGCGGGTCCCAGAGGTCCCCGTCGTAAGTCAAGAGCACCTGCTGCAACTCGAGAAAATCCAGGAGGGTCTCCCCTCCAGGCGAGATGAGGCCCATTTCCCCTGAGGCGTCTCGAGGCTAATCACACCTAACCTATGGAAATTCCAAAGGGTCCTTCACAGCCTTGCTGCAACTCAAGAAGTTCCCCGACATACCCGTCTCCACTCGAGAGGAAGCACGAGAGTCCCGCCCACATCCAGAGGAGCCCTGTTTCCGACTCCTAGCTCGAGGGAGGCATCCTTTCCCTGCGTGGTCGGTAAAGAATTCCCGGCGTTCCCGTCACATCTCAAGAGGTGTCACTCTCCACCGGAGAGGGGAGAGGAGCTCCAGGGTCGTGCCACCATTCCCAGAGTCCCCCAGATGTCTCAGTCCACTACAGGGAAAACTGTTTTCCCTGCACTGCCTCCATTTTCAAGCCGAGGATCGACTCACACCACGGTGGCACGTGGGACAGCCCTGTGGGAAAGCCTCGTGGGAAAGCCTCGTGGGAATGCCTCGAGGGAAAGCCACAGATCCCTTGATGCCACGCGAAAGGGAAGCGTGACAGTGCTGCTACAGCTCGGGAGGAAAGCGCACGTGCATGCCCCCACTCGAGACGTGGGCTGACTCCCCTGGGAAGACTCCAGAAGTACCGCAGATCCATATCAGCACTGGAGAGGAATCCTCAGGTTCCGGCACCAACTCCACACAAGGTCTTAGGGCCCGGCATCGACGGGAGAGGAATCCCGAGAAGACCCCAAGCAACTCGCAGGGGGACTGGCCTTTCCTGAGGCCACCAGAGCGGGTCCCTGAGGTCCCCGTCTTAAGTCAAGAGCCACCTGCCCCAACTCGAGAAAATCCAGGAGGTTCTCCCCTGCAGGCGAGATGAGGCCCATTTCAGCTGAGGCTTCTCGAGGCTAATCACACCTAACCTCTGGAACTTCCAAAGGGTCCTTCACACCCTTGCTGCAACTCAAGAAGTTCCCCGATATACCCGTCTCCACTGGAGAGGAAGCACGAGAGTCCCGCCCACATCCAGAGGAGCCTCGTTTCCGCCTCATAGCTGGAGAGGAGGGATCCTTTCCCTGCGTGGTCTGGAAGGAATTCCCGGTGTTCCCGTCGCATCTCAAGATGAGGTGCTCTCCACAGGAAAGGCGAGAGGAACTCCAGGGTCGTGCCACCATTCCCAGAGTCCCCCAGATGTCTCAGTCCATTCCAGGGAAACCTGTTTTCCCTGCACTGTCTCAACTTTCAAGCCGAGGATCGACTCACACGACGGTGGCACGTGGGACAGCCCTGTGGGAAAACCTCGTGGGAAAGCCTCGTGGGAAAGCCTCGTGGGAAAGCCTCGATGGAAAGCCACTGATCCCAGTGATCCACGCGACGGGTGGGTGACACTGCTGCTACAACGCGGGAGTAAAGCGCACGTGCATGCCCCCACTGAGAGGAGGACTGACTCCCCTGGGGAGACTCCAGAAGTACCCTAAGATCCATGTCAGCACTGGAGAGGAATCCTCAGGTTCTAGCACCGACTCCACACAAGGTCTTAGGCCCTGGCATCGAAGGGAGAGGAATCCCAAGAGGCCCCCGAGCTACTCGCCTGGGGACAGGCCTTTCCTGAGGCCACCAGAGCGGGTCCCTGAGGTCCCCGTCTTAAGTCGAGAGCACCTGCCGCAACTCGAGAACATCCAGGAGGTTCTCCACTTCAGGCGAGATGAGGCCAATTTCCGCTGAGGCGTCTGGAGGCTAATCACACCTAAACTCTGGAACTTCCATAGGGTCCTTCACACCCTTGCTGCAACTCAAGAAGTTCCCCGACATACCCGTCTCCACTCGAGAGGAAGCACGAGAGTTCCGCCCACATCCAGAGGAGCCCCGTTTCCGCCTCCAAGCTCGAGAGGAGGGATCCTTTCCCTGCGTGTTCGGGAAAGAATTCCCGGCGTTCCCGTCCCATCTCAAGTGGAGGTGCTCTCCACAGGAAAGGCGAGAGGAACTCCAGGGTCGTGCCACATTCCCAGAGTCCCCCAGATGTCTCAGTCCATTCCAGGGAAACCTGTTTTCCCTGCACTGCCTCGACTTTCAAGCCAAGGATCGACTCACACCACGGTGGCACGTGGGACAGCCCTGTGGGAAAGCCTCGTGGGAAAGCCTGGTGGGAAAGCGTCGTTGGAAAGCGTCGTGGGAAAGCGTCGTGGGAAAGCCTCGAGGGAAAGCCACATATCCCTTGATCCTCGCGAAGGGAAGCTCAACACTGCTGCTACAGTTCGGAGGAAAGTGCACGTGCATGCCCCCACTCGAGACGAGGACTGACTCCCCTGGGGAGACTCCAGAAGTACCCCAAGGTACATGTCAGCAATGGAGAGGAATCCTCACGTTTTGGCACAGACTCCACACAAGATCTTAGGTCCCGGCATCGACGGGAGAGGAATCCCGATAGGCCCATGAGCAACTCGCATGGGGACTGGCCTTTCGTGAGGCCGCAAGAGCGGGTCCCTGATGTCCCCGTCGTAAGTCGAGAGCACCTGCTGCAACTCGAGAAAATCCAGGAGGTTCTCTTCTCCTGGCGAGATGAGGCCCATTTCCGCTGAGGCGTCTCGAGGCTAATCACACCTAAACTCTGGACCTTCCAAAGGATCCTTCACACCCTTACTGCAAATCAAGAAGTTCCCCAACATGCCCGTCTCCACTCGACAGGAACCACGAAAGTCCCACCCACATCCAGAGGAGACCCGTTTCCGCCTCCTTGCTAGAGAGGAGGGATCCTTTCCCTGCGTAGTCGGGAAAGAATTCCTGGATTTCCCGAGGCATCTAAAGAGGAGGCGCTCTCCACAGGAAAGGCGAGAGGAACTCCAGGGTCGTGCCACCATTCCCAGAGTCCCTCAGATGTCTCAGTCCATTCCAGGGAAACCTGTTTTCCCTGCACTGCCTCGACTTTCAAGCCGAGGATCGACTCACACCACGGTGGCACGTGGGACAGCCCTGTGGGAAAGCCTCGTGGGAAAGCCTCGTGGAAAAGCCTCGAGGGAAAGCCACAGATCCCTTGATCCACGCGAAGGGAAGCGTGACAGTGCTGCTACAGCTCGGGAGGAACGCGCACGTGCATGCCCCCTCTCGAGACGAGGACTGACTCCCCTGAGGAGACTCCAGAAGTAACCCAAGATCCATGTCAGCACTGGAGAGGAATCCTCAGGTTCCAGGCACCGACTCCACACAAGGTCTTAGGCCCCGGTATCGAAGGGAGAGGAATCCCGAGAGGCCCCGAGCAACTCGCATGGGGACTGGCCTTTCCTGAGGCCACCAGAGCGGGTCCCTGTGTTCCCCGTCCTAAGTCCAGAGCACCTGCCGCAACTTGAGAAAATCCAGGAGGTTTTCCCCTCCAGGCGAGATGAGGCCCTTGTCCGCTGAGGCGTCTCGAAGCTAATCACACCTAACCTCTTGAACTTCCAAACGGTTATTCACACCCTTGCTGCAACTCAAGAAGTTCCCCGACATACCCGTCTCCACTTGAGAGGAAGCACTAGAGTCCCGCTCACATCCAGAGGAGCCCCGTTTCCGCCTCCAAGCTCCAGAGGAGGGACCCTTTCCCTGCGTGGTAGGGAAAGAATTCCCGGGGTTACCATAGCATTTCAAGAGGAGGCGGTCTCCACAGGAAAGGCGAGAGGAACTCCAGGGTCGTGCCACCATTCCCAGAGTCCCCCAGATGTCTGCGTCCATTCCAGGGAAACCTGTTTTCCCTGCACTGCCTCGACTTTCAAGCCGAGGATAGACTCACACCACGGTGGCACGTGGGACAGCCCTGTGGGAAAGCCTCGTGGGAAAGCCTCGGGGGAAAGCCTCGAGGGAAATACACAGATGCCGTGATCCAGGCGAAGGGAAGCGCAACACTGCTGCTACAGCTGGGAAGGAAAGCGCACGTGCATGCCCCCACTCGAGACGAGGACTGACTCCCCTGGGGAGACTCCAGAAGTACCCCAAGATCCATGTCAGCACTGGAGAGGAATCCTCAGGTTCCGGCACCGAATCCACACAAGGTCTTATGACCCGGCATTGACGAGAGAGGAATCCCGAGAGGCCCCCGAGCAATTCGCCTGGGGACTGGCCTTTCGTGAGGCCACCAGAGCGGGTCCATGATGGTACCCGTCGTAAGTTGAGAGCACCTGCCACAACTCAAGAAAATCCAGGAGTTTCTCCCCTCCAGGCGAGATGAGGCCCATTTCCGCTGAGGTGTTTCGAGGCTAATCACACCTAACCTCTGGAACTTCAAAGGGTCCTTCACAGCCTTGCTGCAACTCAAGAAGTTCCCCGACATACCCGTCTCCACTCAAGAGAAAGCCCGAGAGTCCCGCCCACATCCAGAGGAGCACCGTTTCCGCCTCCTAGCTCGAGAAGAGGGATCCTTTCCCTGCGTTGTCGGGAAAGAATTCCCGGCGTTTCCGTCGCATCTCAAGAGAAGTCGCTCTCCACAGGAAAGCCGAGAGGAACTCCAGGGTCGTGCCACCATTCCCAGAGTCCCCAGATGTCTCAGTTTATTACAGGGAAACTTGTTTTCCCTGCACTGCCTCGACTTTCAAGCCGAGAATCAACTCACACCATGGTGGCACGTGGGACAACCCTGTGGGAAAGCCTCGTGGGAAAGCCTCGTGGGAAAGCCTCGAGAGAAAGCCACAGGTCCCTTGATCCACGCGAAGGGAACGGTGACACTGCTGCTGCAGCTCGGGAGGAAAGCGCACGTGCATGCCCCCACTCGAGACAAGGACTGACTCCCCTGGGGAGACTTAAGAAGTACCCCAAGATCCATGTCAGCACTGGAGAGGAATCCTCAGGTTCCGGCACCGACTCCACACAAGGTCTTAGGCCCCGGTATCGAAGGGAGAGGAATCCCGAGAGGCCCCGGAGCAACTCGCATGGGGACTGGCCTTTCCTGAGGCCACCAGAGCGGGTCCCTGTGTTCCCCGTCTAAGTCCAGAGCACCTGCCGCAACTTGAGAAAATCCAGGAGGTTCTCCCTTCCAGGGGAGATGAGGCCTATTTCCGCTGAGGTGTCTCAAGGCTAATCACACCTAAACTCTGGAACTTACAAAGGGTCCTTCACACCCTTCCTGCAACTCAAGAAGTTCCCGGACATACCCGTCTGCACTCGAGAGGAAGCACGAGCGTCCCGCCCACATCCAGAGGAGCCCCGTTACCGCCTCCTAGCTCGAGAGGAGGGATCCTTTCCCTGCAGGGTCGGGAAAGAATTCCTGTCGTTCCTGTGGCATCTCAAGAGGAGGCGCTCTCCACATGAAAGTCGAAAGGGAATCAAGGGTCGTGCCACCATTCCCAGAGTCCCCCAGATGTCTCAGTCCGTTCCAGGGAAACCTGTTTTCCCTGCACTGCCTCGACTTTCAAGCCGAGGAACGACTCATACCACGGTGGCACGTGGGACAGCCCTGTGGGAAAGCCTCGTGGGAAAGTCTCGTGGGAAACCTCAAGGGAAAGCCTCGATGGAAAGCCACAGATCCCTTGATCCACGCGAAGGGAAGTGTGACAGTGCTGCTACAGCTCGGGAGGAAAGCGCACGTGCATGCCCCCACTCGGGACGAGGACTGACTCTCCCTGGGGAGACTCCAGAAGCACCCCAAGATCCATGTCAGCACTGGAGAGGAATCCTCAGGTTCCGGCACCTGACTCCACACAAGATCTTAGGCCCCGGTATAGAAGGGAGAGGAATCCCGAGAGGCCCCCGAGCAACTCGCATGGGGACTGGCCTTTCCTGAGGCCACCAGAGCGGGTCCCTGTGTTCCCCGTCCTAAGTCCAGAGCACCTGCCGCAACTTGAGAAAATCCAGGAGGTTCTCCCCTCCAGGCGAGATGAGGCCCATTTCTGCTGAGGCGGTCTCCAGGCTAATCACACCTAACCTCTGGAACTTCCAAATGGTCCTTCACACCATATCTGCAACTCAAGAAGTTCGCCGACATACCCGTCTCCACTCGAGAGAAAGCACGAGAGTCCCCGCCCACATACAGAGGAGACCCGTTTTCCGCCTCATAGCTCGAGAGGAGGGATCCTTTCCCTGCAGGGTCGGGAAAGAATTCCCGGCGGTCCAGTCGCATCTCAAGATGAAGGTGTTCTCCACCAGGAAAGGCGAGAGGAACTCCAGGGTCGTGCCACCATTCCCAGAGTCCCCAGATGTCTCAGTCCATTCCAGGGAAACCTGTTTTGCCTGCACTGCCTCGACTTTCAAGCCGAGTATCGACTCACACCACGGTGGCACATGGACAGCCCTGTGGGAAAGCCTCGAGGGAAAGCCACAGATCCCTTGATCCACGCGAAGTGAAGAGTGACGCTGCTGCTACAGCTCGGGAGGAAAGCGCACGTCCATGCCCCACTCGGGACGAGGACACACTCCCCTGGTGAGACTCCAGAAGTACCCCAAGATCCATGTCAGCACTGGAGAGGAATCCTCAGGTTCCGGCACCGACTCCACACAAGATCTTAGGTCCCGCATCGACGGGAGAGGAATCCGAGAGGCCCCCGAGCAACTCGCATGGGGACTGGCCTTTCCTGAGGCCACCAGAGCGGTTCCCTGAGGTCCCCGTCGTAAGTCCGAGAGCACCTGCCGAAACCCCGAGAAAATCCAGGAGGTTCTGCCCTCCAGGCGAGATGAGGCCCATTTCTGCTGAGGCGTCTCCAGGCTAATCACACCTAACCTCTGGACATTCCAAAGGCCCTTCACACCCTTGCTGCCAACTCAAGACGTTCCCGACATACCCGTCTCCACTCGAGAGGAAGCACGAGAGTCCCGCCCACATCCAGAGGAGCCCTTTACCTCCTCCGAGCCCGACAGGAGGGATCCTTTCCCTGCGTGTTCGGAAAAGAATTCCCGGGGTTCCCGTCACATCTCAAGAGGCGCGCTCTCCACAGGAAAGGCGAGAGGAACTCCAGGGTCGTGCCACCATTCTCGAGTCCCCCAGATGTCTCAGTCCATTCCAGGGATCCTGTTTCCCCGGCACTGCCTCGACTTTCAAACCGAGGATCGACTGACACCACGGTGGCACGTGGACATCACTAAGTTGGTAGGGAAGGTTGCCTCCGTGGTCTCTCCGGGACTGCAATGTGACGGGCTTTCAACAAGC
>NW_017191695.1:0-10664 GCF_001704415.2 Capra hircus
CTCGAGAAAATCCAGGAGGTTCTCCCCTCCAGGCGAGATGAGGCCCATTTCCGCTGAGGCGTCTCGAGGCTATTCACACCTAACTCTGGAACTTCCAAAGGTCCTTCACACCCTTGCTGCAACTCAAGAAGTTCCCCGACATACCCGTCTCCACTCGAGAGGAAGCACGAGAGTCCCGCCCACATCCAGAGGAGCCCCGTTTCCGCCTCCTAGCTCGATGGAGGGATCCTTTCCCTGCGTGCTCGGGAAAGAATTCCCGGCGTTTCCGTCGCATCTCAAGAGGAGGCGCTCTCCACAGGAAAGGTGAGAGGAACTCCAGCGTCGTGCCACCATTCCCAGAGTCCCCAGATGTCTCAGTCCATTCCAGGGAACCTGTTTTCCCTGCACTGCCTCCACTTTCAAGCCGAGGATCGACTCACACCACGGTGGCACGTGGGACAGCCCTGTGGGAAAAGCCTCGTGGGAAAGCCTCGAGGGAAAGCCACAGATCCCTTGATCAACGGGAAGGGAAGCGTGACACTGCTGCTACAGCTCGGGAGGAAAGCGCACGTGCATGCCCCCACTCGAGACGAGGACTGACTCCCCTGGGAGACTCCAGAAGTACCCCAAGATCCATGTCAGCACTGGAGAGGAATCCTCAGTTCCGGCACCGACTCCACACAATTTAGGCCCAGCATCGAGGGAGAGGAATCCCGAGAGGCCTCCGAGCAACTCGCATGGGACTGGCCTTTTCCTGAGGCCACCAGAGCAGGTCCCTGAGGTCCCCGTCGTAAGTCGAGAGCACCTGCCGCAACTCGAGAAAATCCAGGAGGTTCTCCCCTCCAGGCGAGATGAGGGCCATTTCCGCTGAGGCGTTCTCGAGGCTATTTACACCTAAACTCTGGAACTTCCAAAGGGTACTTCACACCCTTTCTGCAACTCAAGAAGTTCCCGACCTACCCGTCTCCACTCGAGAGGAAACACGAGAGTCCCGCCCACATCCAGAGGAGCCCCGTTTCGCCTCCTAGCTCGAGAGGAGGGATCCTTTCCCTGCGTGGTCGGGAAATAATTCCGGCATTCCCGTCGCATCTCAAGAGGAGGTGCTCTCCACAGGAAAGGCGAGAGGAACTCCAGGGTCGTGCCACCATTCCCAGAGGCCCCAGATGTCTCAGTCCATTCCAGGGAAACCTGTTTTCCCTGCACTGCCTCGACTTTCAAGCCGAGGATCGACTCACACCACGGTGCACACCCTGTGGGAAAGCAAAAAGCCTGGTGGAAAGCCTCATGGGAAAGCCTCGAGGGAAAGCCACAGATCCCTTGATCCACGCGAAGGGAAGCATGACACTGCTGCTCCAGCTCGGGAGGAAAGCGCACGTGCAGCCCCACTCGAGACGAGGACTGACTCCCCTGGGGAGACTCCAGAATACCCCAAAATCCATGTCAGCACTGGAGAGGAATCCTCAGGTTCCGGCACTGACTCCACACAAGGTTTTAGTCCCCGCATCGACTGAGAGGAATCCCGAGAGGACTCCGATCAACTCGCATGGGGACTGGTCTTTCCTGAGGCCACCATAGCGGGTCCCTGAGGTCCCCGTCGCAAGTCGAGAGCACCTGCCGCAACTCGAGAAAATCCAGGAGGTACTGCTCTCCAGGCGAGATGAGGCCCATTTCCCCTGAGGAGTCTCGAGGCTAATCACATCTAACTACTGGAACTTCCAAAGGGTCCTTCACACCTTGCTTCAACTCAAGAAGTTCCCCGACATACCCGTCTCCACTCGAGAGGAAGCACAAGAGTCCGCCCACATACAGAGGAGCCCCGTTTCCGCCTCCTAGTTCGAGAGGAGGGATCCTTTCCCTGCGTGGTGGGAAAGAATTCCCCGCGTTACCGTCGCATCTCAAGAGGAGGCGCTCTCCTCAGGAAAGGCGAGAGGAACTCCAGGGTCGTGCCACCATTCCCAGCGTCCCCCAGATGTCTCAGTCCATTCCAGGGAAACCTGTTTTCCCCTGCACTGCCTCGATTTTCAAGCCGAGGATCGACTCACACCACGGTGGCACGTGGGACAGCCCTGTGGGAAAGCCTCGTGGGAAAGCCTCGAGGGAAGCCACAGATCCCTTGATCCACGCGAAGGGAAGCGCGACACTGCAGCTATAGCTCGGAAGGAAAGCGCACGTGCATGCCCCACTCGAAACGAGGACTGACTCCCCTGGGGAGACTCCAGAAGTACCCCAAGATCCATGTCAGCACTGGAGAGGAATCCTCAGGTTCCGGCATTTTCTCCACACAAGATCTTAGGCCCCAGCATCGACCGCAGAGGAATCCCGAGAGACCCCCGAGCAACTCGCATGGGGACTGTCCTTTCCTGAGGCCACCAGAGCGGGTCCCTGAGGTCCCCGTCGTAAGTTGAGAGCCCCTGCCGCAACTCGAGAAAATCCAGGAGGTTGTCCCCTCCAGGCGAGATGAGGCCCATTTGCGCTGAGGCGTCTCGAGGCAAATCACACCTAACCTCTGGAAATTCCAAAGGGTCCTTCACACCCTTGCTGCAACTCAAGAAGATCCCCAAAATACCCGTCTCCACTCAAGAGGAAGCACGAGAGTCCCGCCCACATCCCGAGGAGCCCCATTTCCACCTCATAGCTCGAGAGGAGGGATCCATTCCCTGCGTGGTCGGAAGAGATTCCCGGCGTTCCCGTCGCATCTCAAGAGGAGGCGCTCTCCACAGGAAAGGCGAGAGGAACTTCAGGGCCGTGCCACCATTCCCAGAGTCCCCCAGATGTCTCAGTCCATTCCAGGGAAACCTGTTTTCCCTGCACTGCCTCGACTTTCAAGCCGAGGATCGACTCACACCACGGTGGCACGTGGGACAGCCCTGTGGAAAGCCACGTGGGAAAGCCTCATGGGAAAGCCTCGAGGGAAAGCCCCTGATCCCTTGATCCACACGAAGGGAAGCGTGACACTGCTGCTACAGCTCGGGAGGAAAGGGCATGTGCATGCCCCCACTCGAGACGAGGACTGACTCCCCTGGGGAGACTCACATTCAGAGGAACCCCGTTTCCGTCTGGCAGCTCGAGATGAAGGATCCTATCCTGCTAGTCAGGAAAGTTTTTTCGGCGTTCCCGTGGCATCTCAAGAGCAAGGCTCTCAATAGGAAAGGCGAGAGGTACTCCAGGGTCGTGCCACCATTCCAAGAGCCCAGATGTCTCAGTCCATTTCAGAGGAACCTGTTTTCCCTGCACTGCCTCGACTTTCAAGCCGAGGATCCACTCACACCATGGTGGCACGTGGGACAGCCCTTTGGGAAAGCCTCGTGGGAAAGCCTCGAGGGAAAGCCACAGATCCCTTGATCCCCACGACGGGAAGCGTGACACATCTGCTACACTGTCCCTGAGGTCACGGTCGTATGTCGAGAGCACCTGCCGGAACTCGAGAAAATCCAGGAGGTTCTCTGCTCCAGTCTAGATGAGGCCCATTTTCTCTGCGGCGTCTCGAGAGTAATCACACCTAAACTCTGGAACTTCCAAACGGTCCTACACACCCTTGCTACAACTCAAGAAGTTCCCTGACATACCCGTCTCCACTCCAGAGGAAGCACGAGGGTCCGGCCACCTCCAGAGGAGCTCCGTTTCCGCCTCCAAGCTCGAGATGAGGGATCCTTCCCTGCTTGCTCGGGAAAGAATTCCCGACGTTTCCGACGCATCTCAAGAGGAGGCGCGCTGCACAGTAAAGGCGAGAGGAACTCATGGGTCGTGCCACCATTCCAAGAGTCCCCCAGATGTCTCAGTCCATTCCAGAGGATCCTGTTTTCCCTGCACTGCTTCGACTTTCACGCCGAGGATCGACTCACACCACGGTGGCACGTGGGACAGCCCTGTATGAAAGCCTCGTGGGAAAGCCTCGAGGGAAAGCCACAGATCCCTTGATCCACGCGACGGGAAGCGGACACTGCTGCTACAGCACGGGAGGAAAGCGCACGTGCATGCCCCCACTCGAGACGAGCACTGACTCCCCTGGGGAGACTCCAGAAGTACCCCAAGATGCATGTCAGCCCTGGAGAGGAATCCTCAGGTTCCGGCCCCCCGACTCCAGAAAGGTCTTAGTCCCCAGCATCGACGGGAGTGGGAATCATGAGAGGCCCCATAGCAACACGCATGGGGACTGGCCTTTCCTGCGCCGCCAGAACGGGTTCCTGAAGTCCCCGTCGTAAGTCGAGAGCACCTGCCGAAACTCGGTAAAATACAGGAGGTTCTCCCCTGCAGGCGAGATGAGGCCAGTTCCACTGAGGTGTCTCGGAGCTAATCACACGTGACCTCTGGAACTTCCAAAGCGTCTTTCACAGTCAAGCTGCAACTCAAGAAGTTCCCCGACACACCCGTCTCCACTCAAGAGGTAGCACGATGGTCCCGCCACATCCTGAGGAGCTCCATTTCCGGCTCGTACCTCGAGATGAGGGATCCTTTCCCTGCTTGGTCGGAAAGAATTCCCGGCATTCCCATCGCATCTCAAGGGAGGCGGCTCTCCAAAGGAAAGGGGAGAGGAACTGCAGGGTCGTGCCACCATTCCAAGACTCCCCCAGATGTGTCAGTCCGTTCCACAGGAACCTGTTTTCCCTGCACTGCCTCGGCTTTCACGCCGAGGATCGACTCACACCACCGTGACACGTGGACAGCCCTGTGGGAAAGCCTCGTGGGAAAGACTCGAGGGAAAGCCACAGATCCCTTGGTCTACCAAGGGGAACCGTGACACTGCTGCTACAGCATGGGAGGAAATGGCACGCTCATGCCCCCACTCGAGACGAGGCCTGACTCCCTTGTGGAGACTCCAGAAGTACCCCAAAATCTATGTCAGCACTGGAGAGGAATCCCTCAGCTTCCGCCCCGACTCCACACAAGAAGAGCTCCTGCTGAAACTCGAAAATATCCCAGGAGCCTCTCCATTCCAGGCGACATGAGGGCCCCATTTCTGCTGAGCATCTCGAGACTAACCCACACCTAACCTCTGGAACTTCCAAAGGGTCCTTCACACCCTTGCTGCAACTCAAGAAGTTCCCCAACATACCCTTTCCTCTTCACGTTCTGCCATAATGGTGGTGTCATCTGCATATCTAAGTTGATTGATATTTCTACCGGCAATCTTGATTCCAGTTCATGTATCTTCCATCCCAGCATGTTTCATGATGTACTCTGCATATAAGTTAAATAAACAGGGTGACAATATACAGCCTTGACATACTCCTTTTCCTTTTTGGAACCAGTCTGTTGTTCCATGTCCTGCTCTAACTGTTGCTTCCTGACCTTCATCCAGATTTCTCAAGAGGCAGGTTAGGTGGTCTGGTATTCCCATCTCTTTCAGAATTGTGGCTAAAACAACAGTATAAGGACCTTTCCGATGTCAGGCCAAGGAATTGTGTTTCCAGTCATTGAGCCACACCTGATCACTGAGCACAAATTCATGAATCTGTTCCTCAAGGGGGAATGATATTCTTTTTTTATACAAACTTAGTTACCTGATTTATTACCTTACCTAATTGTTCCATCTGCTATGAAATCCCACCCCCTTACTTGTGGCAAATCTGCTAACACCTGCCTCACTGTGGGAGGGGGTCTCCCATAGAAAATTTCATAAGGACAACAACTGTGGGAACGTGCGGTTACCCGTAATATGAGTAAGTCTGCCGGAAGCAAGCCCATCCATGTACAGTCAGTCTCTATGATCCATTTTGAAAGTGTTTCTTCAAGAGTTTGGTTGTTTCTTTCCACCATTCCAGAACACTGGGGCCTATATGCTGTATGTAATTTCCACTGATATTTAGAGCTTCACATACCTGTTAATTAACGCGGCTACAAAGACAGGGCCATTGTCGGATTCTATACTGGTTGGAAACCCAAGTCTGGGAATTATTTCTCAAATCAGCGAGCTACTTCATTTTCTTTTTCAGATCAGGTAAGGAAGGCCTCTGCCCAACCGAGAAGGTACCTACTATTCTAGTAAGTCATGATAACAGGTGACTGCCTTTGCTTCCCCGAAGGACACTCGCTTTCCCTGCATCCTGAGAACTCCACGTCTCAGCCAGTTGGAAAAGCGCTTCTTGGAGGTCATTATTCAGGGGCAATTTCCCCTGGAGCCCGGGGCCATAGGGAGCGGCTCCACACTCCCAGGGAAAGGCAGAGCCACAGCCACACATCTGTCCCATCCCCTTTGCTCTGTAGGAGAGCTCTAGTGAGCCTAGGTCTGTCAGGAAAATTCTTGGCTCCTATGGGGACACACCCTGTGTGTTAACCTGCATATCGGACCTAGGGGCCACAGGGCGCCTGTTCCTCTCGGGGGGGACCCTGAAGTGGTGCGGCCCAGCAACAGCCTGAACATCCATCCGATTGCTCTTTTCTTCCTTCTGATACAGCTAGCTTTGCTTCTCGCTTTGGCATTTCGGAAGCCAGGGGGAGCCCCACCGCTGTTGTCCTGGGGTCTATTGGAGGTACCGGGTCTATTGGACCCAGCATGGCACCCGACCCCTCAGACACACTCCCGCAGCCTCCTTCCCCATGGGCAGGACTGTTCTGACCTAGGAATGTGTTCCCAAGGCTCAGAAAATGCAGGGAGACACACGGCCCTGACTCTGGAACTGAGGCCGTTGGAGCAGGCCTGGAGGTCTGACGTCTGAGACGCCAAACACTTGCTGCAAGATACAGGTGTGAAAACACACTCTCTGGGGCTGCCTTTCCTTCCTCAAGGAAGAGAGCTTTTCCAGTCTCCTCCGTGCTGAGTCATACAAGGCTGCAAAGGTCTGGCTTAGAGGGCATTTCTCAGCGGCAATGGCCCCTGAGGCCCTGCACCAGGGAGGGATCCTACCCTCCCAGGGGAAGTCAAAGCAACCTCCAAACAGCTGTTCTATCATATTTCCTCTGCAGGAGGGAGCTAGTGAGCCCAGGTCTGTCTGGAACGTTCTTGGATCCTGCGGGGAAATCATCCTGGGAGCCCACCTGGATACCAGTCGTAGGGGCTAAAATTCGCATTTTCCTTCCTTGGAGCCCTAACGCAGTACAGCCTAGCAACTGCTTGAAAATCCATCCTGTTGCTGTTTTCTTCCCTCTGACAGAGCGAGCTTTGCTCCCCATTTTGGGATTTCAGAAGCAAGGTGGTGGCCTGCAACTCCTTGCCTGGGGTCCATTGGAGGTGCAAGGTGCCCTCGACCAGGTGACCCCAGCATGACACCTGGCCCCCTCAGACACACTCCCGCAGCCTGCTTCCCCATGGGCAGGACTGCTCTCACCTAGGAATGTGTTTGCAAGGCCAGGAAACTGCAGGGAGACACAAGGCCCTGATTCTGGAATTGAGTCTGTTGGAACAGGCCTGCAGGTCTTCTGTCTAACAAGCCAAACACTTGCTGCAAGATACAGGCCTGAAAACACACTCTTGGGCTGCCTTTCCTTCCTCCAAGGAAGAGAGTTTTCTCAGCCTCCTGTGGGCTGAGAGTCACACAGGGCTGAAAAGCACTTGCTGGGAGATTATTTTTCATTGGCCATGGCCCCTGAGGCCCTGTGCTCAGGGAGGGCTCCCTCCCTCCCAGGGAAAGTCAAAGGAAGCTCCAAACGGCTGTTCAATCATGTTTCTGAGAGAGTCATTGCCAAGGCAGGTTTCTAAGAAGTTCAAGGGTCCCCAAGGAGAGAGGGGTCTAGAATTCTCAAGGAGGAAGAAAGGACAAAACTGTTTTTCCCTCTACATTCCTTAGGATTATATAACAATCATGCATCCTTCTTGAGGACGGTCTCTGGAAAAAACCTTCTGGCTAATCCTGTTATCTTAAAAATGTAAATTATGGGAGTAGGTCTAGTGAGTCTTTACAACCTCCAAGACATTCTTTTGTTCGTCATAACTTATTGGAGGAGTATATAACTCCATTACTAACACTAGCAAGGGGGTACGTTTTCTGCCCCTTGTGATGTCTCTGTCAGAAGCTTTCTCTATCTCCTTTATACTTTAATAAAACTCTATTGCACAAAAGCTCTGAGCAATCAAGCCTCGTCTTGGGCCCTGGATTGAATTCTTCTCCTCCATAAGCCAAGAATCCCAGCATCTTTTCGTGGTTCAGCAACAATATTTCATTTCCTCTGCAGGAGAGAGCTAGTGAGCTTAGGTCTGTCTGGAACATTCTTGGATCCTGTGGGGAAAATATCCTGTGCACACATCTGGATACTGGGCCTAGAGGCCAAAATTTGCATTCTTTCCCGGGGAGCCCTAAACGTGGTGTGACTTAGCAACTGCTTGAAAATCCATCCCATTGCTGTTTTCCTCCTTCTGACAGAGCTGGCTTTGTTCCCTGCTTTGGATATCTCACCGAAGGGCCGGTCCATAGCTACTCGCCTGGGGCCCATTGGATGTGCAAGGTGCCCTCGACTAGGTGACCCTAGCATGCACTCAGCCCGCTCAGACACACTCCCGAGGCTTCTTTCTCATGGGAAGCACTGCTCCAACCTAGGAATGTGTCTGCAATGCTTGGAAAGTGCAGTGAGACACACAGCCCTGACTCTGCAATTGAGGCCCTCAGAGCAAGCCTGCAGCTCTGATGTCTGAGAAGCAAAACACTTGCTGCAAAGAGAGGCCTGAAAACACACTCTCTGTGGATGACTTTCCTTCCTCTAAGGAAGATAGTTTTCCCAGTCTCCTGCTTCCTGAATGTCACACAGCTGGAATGCGCTTGCTTGGAGGTCGTGATTCAGTGGCAATGACCCCTGAGGCCCTTTGCCCAGGGAGGGCTCCCACACTCACAGGCAAATCAAAGCAACTTCCAAGTGAGTCAGCTCTTCACATCAAGTGGCCAAAGTATTGGAGTTTCAGGTTCAGTATTAGTCCTTCCAATGTATATTCAGACCTGATTTCCTTTTAGGATGGAGTGGTTGCGTCTCCTTGTAGTCTAAGCGACCTACAAGCATCTTCTCCAACACCACAGTTCAAAAGCATCTAATTTCAGCTGTCACTTTCTTTATAGTACATCTTTCATATCCATCCATGACATATGGAAAAACCATAGCCTTGACTGGATGGATCTTTGTTGGCAAAGCAACGTCTCGGCTTTTTAATATGCTGTCTAGTTTGGTCATCACTTTCTTCCAAGTCATAAATATGTTTTAAGTTCATGGAGCAGCCATCACCTGCCAGTGATTTCCAAGCCCCCCCAAAATAGTCTGCTGCTGTTTCCAATGTTTTCCATCTATTTGCCATGAAGTGATGAGACTGGATGCAATGATTTTAGTTTTCTGAATGCTGAGCTTTAAGCTAACTTTTTCACTCTCCTCTTTCACTTTCATCAGGAGACTCTTTAGTTCTTCTTCACTTTCTGCCATAAGGTGGTGTCATCTGCATATCTGAGATTCTTGATATTTCTCCAGCAATCTGGATTCCAGCGTGGTGCTTCCTCCAGCCCCAGTGTTTCTCATGATGTACTCTGCATATAAGTTAAATAAGCAGGGTGACAATATCACTGCCTTGACATATTCCTTTTTCCTATTTAGAACCAGTCTGTTGTCCATGTCCAGTTCGAACTGTTTCTTCCTGACCTGCATACAGGTTTCTCAAGAGACAGGTCAGTGGTCTGGTATTCCCATCTCTTTCAGAATTTTTCCCAGTTTATTGTGATCCACACAGTCAAAGGCTTTGGCATAGTCAATAAAGCAGAAATAGATGTCTTTTTTTCTGGAACTCTCTTGCTTTTTCAATGATCCAGTGGATGTTGGCAGTTTGATCTCTGGTTTCTCTGCATGTTTTAAATCCCTCTTGAACATTTGGAAGTTCACAGTTCATGTGAACTTGGAGAATTTTGAGCATTACTTTACTAGTGTGTGAGATGAGTGCAATTGTGCAGCAGCTTGAATATTCTTTGTCATTGCCTTTCTTTGGATTGGAATGAAAACTGACCTAATGACTAGATGTTTTCAATTGCATATGCTGAAAGAACTGGCTGTGCAGTTTTGAAGAAAAAAAAATCATTTTAACCCATTTTCTCTGAAGTGCAAGGCATATCATGGCCATCCCTGAATCATAAAGTCACCTTTTCTTTCTTTATGTTTCATCATTATTTTAAAATATATAGGCCAACTCTCTCAAATGACTCTGATGTCAGGGGATCAACTAATAAAAAAGCTTGGATTGTCCTCTGGAGAAAGTGAGATCTTTTGTCGAAAGAATCTGAAGGGTTAATGAAGAGGGAAAGCTTCCATCCTACATGTACCAAAATCTTAAATAAGGCTTATTTACTTTACCGAAGTAAACAAACAGATGATGAAAACAATTATAAATCAATGAAAGGTAAAAGAACTCATAGTCTGTTATCAAAAATTGCATTCTAAGAAAACTTTGTTCTCTTAACCTAGAGAGGAGACTAAATTCCATCTGTACCAGCTTACCAGAAGACAAACAAACAAACAAACAAATTATCGGTAAGCTTAAAAAATGTATATTCCATATATCTTGAAGTAGCAGTATTTCTGCAAAGGCATCAGTGTGAAATCATAGAGACATGGTTAAAACCTGATTAAATAGAAATTGACAATGTAATCTGGGTCACTGCTGCGACTTGAAATGCTTTAATATGATAACTGGAATTATAAACTGACAGCATTTGACCAGACATATCAGATTTTCACGGATGTCACATAATTTCTAGGATATCTATATTAGGAACTGAAGGAATCTT
>NW_017191696.1:0-10663 GCF_001704415.2 Capra hircus
TGTGAGGAAGCCCGCCCGTGACAAGGTTATGAGGAAGGAAGCTGACATACGCAAGGCGTGCTCAGACTTCAGGGACCCCCTCTGGAAATTTTTAAGCATGTACCCCAACAAAAATCTGCCGGTTTTTGTGCTCTGCTTTTTCACTCTTCTGACCTTTCTGGAAAAAGTCAATTCAGGGCGTTAGTCTTCTGCATTTGAAGAGTGTTTCAATCCAAAAACCCTCTGATGGCTTTCTAGCCTGCCTGTAGAACTCGTACAGCTGCGCTTGTGATTGTTTGAGGCCTCCTGACCGCAGGAGGCACAGGAAGCTTTAAACATCCTAGGAATGCAGGAGCTTCTGAGGAGTCAGAATCTTTAGAATAGGACTGATTAAAAGTTTCATTTTTTTGGGTCAATGCTTGCTGCCAAATTTTCATATCCTTTATTTTTAGATATAGTTGGTATGTGAAAAACAAGTAGTAGACCTGGTATTAGCAACATTAGATCTTTGAGTTAAGTACCTTCTTTGTTATAACCCACTGCACCTTTGTTCTATAGAGATGTAACTTTAGTGCTTTAAGGAGATGCAGATTAAAGAAAAACACTTCAGGGGGAAACAAAATTAACATTCATTAAGGAAGAGAGCCAAAAAGTGTTAACAATCCTCTTGGCCAGAAGATAATGTAAATTACCTGAGACCTTTTGTATACAAAATGATATACAGAAAGAATCTGGGTGCGAACACTACATAATTTTGTGTTATCATTGATCTCCATGTATTATCAAAAGTATAAAGACCTTCTGAACAATAAAGGAGGAGGCCAGGGGCCGGGGCCAGTTTCTCGACCAGCTTCTCGAACTAGTCTCTCAGCCTGGTTTCTTGGACTCTGGCTCCCCTGTGTCTTTCTCCCTCTTTCTCTTCTCTACCTTTCCTTCTCTCTGCTCTTTACTATAACTTCAGGCTGAATCTCCACCTGGAGTGCGGAGGCTCGCCAGGTCTACTTACTTGGCCTGGCTGTTAAGACCCCATGAAAGGGAGCTTAAGGCGAGGCACCTTAGATATTCAAGCGGCGCCGGTGGCCCAACGTAGGTGGTGCAATTCCTTGTCTGGAATTTATTGGCGTCCGAAACCAAGCTATTCAGCACTCTCCTCCACTTAATCTTCTTACTACACTATAGTTTCCTAATGTAATCTACATTAATAAATAAACAAGTCTTTCCACACCAACGCCGTCCACCCTTCGAATTCCCTGGATCCACCGGGGCTGGACCCCGGCATAAGACCTTGTGTGGATTCGGTGCCGGAACCTGAGGATTCCTCTCCAGTGCTGACATGGATCTTGGGGTACTTCTGGAGTCTCCCCAGGGGAGTCAGTCCTCGTCTGAGTGGGGGCATGCACGTGCGCTTTCCTCCCGAGCTGTAGCAGCAGTGTCACGCTTCCTTCGCGAGGATCAAGGGATCTGTGGCTTTCCCACGAGGCTTTCCCACAGGGCTGTCCCATGTGCCACCGTGGTGTGAGTCGATCCTCGGCTTGAAAGTCGAGGCAGCGCCAGGAAAACAGGTTTCCCTGGAATGGACTGAGACATCTTGGGGACTCTGGGAATGGGGCCTGATCCTGGAGTTCTTCTCGCCTTTCCTGTGGAGAGCGCCTCCTCTTGAGATGACGGGAACGCTAGGAATTCTTTCCCGACCACGCAGGGAAAGGAACCCTCCTCTCGAGCTAGCAGGCGGAAACGGGCCACTCTGGATATGGGCGGGACTCTCCCATTCCTCTAGAGTGGAGACGGGGTATGTCGGGAACTTCTGAGTTGCAGCAAGGGTGTGAAAGACCCTTTGGAAGTTCCAGAGTTTAAGTGTGATTACCCCCTACTTGCCTCAGCGGAAATGGGCCTCATCTCGTCTGGAGGGAGAACCTCCTGGATTTTCTCGAGTTGCGGCAGGTGCTCTCGACTTACGAAGGGCCTCAGGGATCCGTTCTGGTGGCCTCAGTAAAGGCCAGTCCCCATGGGAGTTGCTCGGGGGCCTCTCGGGATTCCTCTCCGTCGATGCGGGCCTAAGACCTTGTGTGGACTCAGTGCCGGAACCTGAGGATTCCTCTCCAGTGCAGACATGGATCTTGAGGGTACTTCTGGATTCTCCCCAGGGCAGTCAGTCTCGTCTCGAGTGGGGCATGCACGTGCGCTTTCCTCCCGAGCTGTAGCAGCAGTGTCCCGCTTCCCTTCGCGTGGATCAAGGATCTGTGTCTTTCCCTCGAAGCTTTCCCACGAGGCTTCCCACAGGGCTGTCCCACGTGCAACCGTGGTGTGAGTCGATCCTCGGCTTGAAAGTCGAGGCAGTGCAGGGAAAACAGTTTTCCCTGGAATGGACTGAGACATCCGGGGGACTCTGGGAATGGTGGCCACGACCCTGGAGTTCCTCTCGCCTTTCCTGTGGAGAGCGCTTCCTCTTGAGATGCAACGGAACGCCGGGAATTCTTTCCCGACCACGCTGGGAAAGGATCCCTCCCCTCGAACTAGAGGCGGAAACGGGGCTCCTCTGGATGGGCGGGACTCTCGTGCTTCCTCTCGAGTGGAGACGGGTATGTCGGGAACTTCTTGAGTTGCAACAAGGGTGTGAAGGACCCTTTGGAAGTTCCAGATGTTAGATGTGATTAGCCTCGAGACTCCTCAGCGGAAATGGGCCTCATCTCGCCTGGAGGGAGAACCTCCTGGATTTTCTCGAGTTGCGTCAGGTGCTCTCGACTTACGACGGGGACCTCAGGGACCCGCTCTGGTGGCCTCAGGAAAGCCAGTCCCCATGCGAGTTGCTCGGGGCCTCTCGGGATTCCTCTCCTGTCGATGCCGGGGCCTAAGACCTTGTGTGGACTCGGTGCCGGAACCTGAGGATTCCTCTCCAGTGCTGACATGGATCTTGGGGTACTTCTGGTGTCTCCCCAGGGGAGTCAGTCCTCGTCTCGAGTGGGGGCATGCACGTGCCTTTCCTCCCGAGCTGTAGCAGCAGTGTCACGCTTCCCTATGCGTGGATCAAGGGGTATGCGGCTTTCCCTCGAGGCTTTCCCACGAGGCTTTCCACGAGGCTTTTCCACAGGGCTGTCCACCTGTCACCATGTTGTGAGTCGATCCTCGGCTTGAAAGTCGAGGCAGTGCAGGGAAAACAGATTTCCCTGGAATGACTGAGACATCTGGGGACTCTGGGAATGGTGGCACGACCCTGGAGTTCCTCTCGCCTTTCTTGTACAGAGAGCTCCTCTTGAGATGTCGGGAACGCCGGAATTCTTTCCCGACCACGAAGGGAAAGGATCCCTCCTCTCGAGGTAGCAGGCGGAAACGGGGCCCCTCTGGATGTGGGCGGGACTCTCGTGCTTCCTCTCGAGGGGAGACAGTATGTCGGGGAACTTCTTGAGTTGCAGAAAGGGTGTGAAGAACCCTTTGGAAGTTCCAGAGGTAAGGTGAATATCCTGGAGACGCCTCAGCGGAAATGGGCCTCATCTCGCCTGGAGGAGAGAACCTCCTGGATTTTCTCGAGTTGCGGCAGGTGCTCTCGACTTACGACGGGGACCTCAGGGACCCGCTCTGGTGGCCTCAGGAAAGCCCAGTCCCCATGCGAGTTGCTCGGGGGCCTCTCGGGATACCTCTCCCTTCGATGCTGGGGCCTAAGCCCTTGTGTGGAGTCGGTGCCGGAACCTGAGGGTTCCTCTCCCTACTGACATGGATCTTGGGGGTACTTCTGCAGTCTCCCCAGGGGAGTCAGTCCCCGTCTCGAGTGGGGGCATGCACGTGCGCTTTCCTCCGAGCCGTAGCAGCAGTGTCACGCTTCCCTACGCGTGGATCAAGGGATCTGTGGCTTTCCCTCGAGGCTTTCGCACGAGGCTTTCCCACAGGGCTGTCCCACGTGCACCGTGGTGTGAGTCGATCCTCGGCTTGAAAGTCGAGGCAGTGCAGGGAAAACAGTTTTCCCTGGAATGGACTGAGACATCCAGGGACTCTGGAATGGTGGCATGACCCTGGAGTTCCTCTCGCCTTTCCTGTGGAGAGCGCCTCCTGTTGAGATGCAACGGGAACGCCGGGAATTTTTTCCGGCCACGCTGGGAAAGGATCCCTCCTCTCGAGCTAGGAGACGGAAACGGGGCTCCTTTGGATGTGGGCGGGACTCTCGTGCTTCCTCTCAAGTGGAGACGGGTATGTCTGGGGAACTTCTTGAGTTGCAGCAAGGGTGTGAAGGACCCTTTGGAAGTTCCAGATGTTAGATGTGATTAGCCTCGAGACTCCACAGCGGAAATGGGCCTCATCTTGCCTGGAGGGGGAGAACATCCTGGATTTTTCTCGAGTTGTGTCAGGTGCTCTCGACTTACGACGGGACCTCAGGACCCGCTGCTGGCCTCAGGAAAGGCCAGTCCCCATGCGAGTTGCTCGGGGGCCTCTCAGGATTCCTCTCCCGTCGATGCCGGGGCCTAAGACCTTGTGTGGAGTCGGTGCCGGAACCTAAGGATTCCTCTCCAGTGCTGACATGGATCTTGGGGTACTTCTGAGGTCTCCCCAGGGGAGTCAGTCCTCGTCTCGAGGGAGGCATGCACGTGGGCTTTCTCCCGAGCTGTAGCAGCAATGTCACGCTTTCCTTCACGTGGATCAAGGGATCTGTGGCTTTCCCTCGAGGCTTTCACACGAGGCTTTCACAAGAAGCTTTCCCACAGGGCTGTCCCACGTGCCACCGTGGTGTGAGTCGATCCTCGGCTTGAAAGTCGAGGCAGTGCAGGGAAACAGGTTTCCCTGGAATGGACTGAGACATGGGGACTCTGCGAATGGTGGCACGACACTGGAGTTCCTCTCGCCTTTCCTGTGGAGAGCGCCTCCTCTTGAATTGCGACGGGAACTCGGTGAATTCTTTCCAGACAACGCACGGAAAGGATCCCACCTCTGGAGCTAAGAGGCAGAAATGGGGCTCCTCTGATGTGGGTGGGACTCTCGTGCTTCCTCTCGAGTGCAGACGGGTATGTCGGAGAACTTCTTGAGTTACAGCAAGGGTGTGAAGGACCCTTTGGAAGTTCCAGAGGTTAGGTGTGATTAGCCTCAAGACGCCTCAGCGGAAATGGGCCTCATCTTGCCTGGAGGGGAGAACCTCCTGGATTTTCTCGAGTTGCGGCAGGTGCTCTCGACTTATGACGGGGACCTCAGGGACCCGCTCTGGTGGACTCAGTAAAGGCCAGTCCACATGCGCGTTGCTCAGGGCCTCTCGTTATTCCTCTCCCGTCGATGCCGGGGCCTACGACCTTGTGTGAATTCGGTGCCGGAACTTGAGGATTCCTCTCCAGTGCTGACATGGATCTTGGGGTACTTCTGGAGTCTCCCCAGGGGGAGTCAGTCGTAGTCTCGAGTGGGGGCATGCACGTGCGATTTCCTCCAGAGCTGTAGCAGCAGTGTCACGCTTCCCTTCGCGTGGATCAAGGGATCTGTGGCTTTCCCTAGAGACTTTCCCACGAGGCTTTCCCACGGGCTTTCCCACGAGGCTTTCCCATAGGGCTGTCCCACGTGCCACCGTGGTGTGAGTCGATCCTCGGCTAGAAAGTCAAGGCAGTGCAGAGAAAACAGGTTTCCCTGGAATGGACTGAGACATTTGGGGGACTCTGCGAATGGTGGCACGACCCTTGAGTTCCTCTCGCCTTTCCTGTGGAGAGCGCCTCATCTTGAGATGCGACGGGAACGCCCGGAATTCATTCCCAACCACACAGGGAAAGGATCCCTCCTCTCGAGCTACGAGGCGGACACGGGGCTCCTCTGGATGTGAGCGGAGCTCTTGTGCTTCCTCTCGAGTGGAGACGGGTATGTCATGGAAATTCTTGAGTTGCAGCAAGGGTGTGAAGGACCCTTTGGAAGTTCCAGAGATTAGGTGTGATTAGCCTCTAGACGCCTCAGCGAAATGGGCCTCATCTCGCCTGGAGGGCAGAACCTCCTGGATTTTCTCGAGTTGCGGCAGGTGCTCTCGACTTACGACAGGGACCTCAGGGACCCGCTCTGGTGGCCTCAGGAAAGGCCACTCCCCATGTGATTTGCTCGGGGCCGCTCGGGATTCCTCTCCCATCGATGCCGGGCCCTAAGACCTTGTGTGGAGTCGGTGTCGGAAACTGAGAATTCCTCTGCAGTGCTGACAACACTCTTGGGGTACTTCTGAAGTCTCCCCAGGGGAGTGAGTCCTCGTCTCCAGTGGGGTATGCACGTGTGCTTTCCTCCCGAGCTGTAGCAGCAGTGTCACGCTTCCCTTCCCGTGGATCATAGGATCTGTGGCTTTCCCTCGAGGCTTTCCCATGAGGCTTTCCCACGACGCTTTCCCACCAGGCTTTCCAACGAGGCCCTGTCCCACGTGCCACTGTGGTGTCAGTCGATCCTCGGTTTGAAAGTCGAGGCAGTGCCGGGGAAACAGGCTTCCCTGGAATGGACTGAGACATCTGGGGGACTCTGGGAATGGTGACACGACCCTGGAGTTCCTCTCGCCTTTCCTGTGGAGAGCACCCCCTCTTGATATGTGACGGGAACGCCGGGAATTCTTTTCCGAACACGCAGGGAAAGGATCCCTCCTGTCCAGCTAGGAGGCGGAAACAGGGCTCCTCTGGATGTGGGCGGGACTCTCGTGCTTCCTTTCGAGTGGAGACGGGTATGTCAGGGAACTTCTTGAGTTGCAGCAAGGGTGTGAAGGGCCCTTTGGAAGGTCCAGAGGTTAGGTGTGATTAGCCTCGAGTCGCCTCTGCGGAAATGGGGCTCATCTCGTCTGGAGGGAAGAACCTCCTGGATTTTCTCGAGTTGTGGCAGGTTCTCTCGACTTATGACGGGACCTCAGGGACTCGCTCTGGTGGCCTCAGGAAGGCCAGTCCCCATGCGAGTGGCTCGGGGCCTCTCGGGATTTCACTCCCGTCGATGCCGGGGCCTAAGGCCTTGTGTGGAGTCGGTGCAGGAACCTGAGGATTCCTCTCCTTGCTGACATGTATCTTGGGTACTTCTGGAGTCTCCCCAGGGGAGTCAGTCCTCGTCTCGAGTGGGCGCATGCACATGCGCTTACCTCCCGAGCTGTAGCTGCAGTATCTCGCTTCCCTTCTTGTGGAGTAAGGGATCTGTGGCTTTCCTCGAGTCTTTCCCACGAGGCTTTCCCAAAGGGCTTTGTCCCACATGCCACCGTTGTGTGAGTCGATCCTCGGCTTGAGAGCCAAGGCAATGCAGGGAAAACAGGTTTCCGTGAAATGGACTGAGACATGTGGGGGACTCTGGGAATGGTGGCACCACCCTGGAGTTCCTCTCGCCTTTCCTGTGTGGAGAGCGACTCCTCTTGAGACGCTATGGAACGCCGGGAATTCTTTCCGACAACGCAGGGAAAGGATCCCTCCTCTCGATCTTGGAGACGGAAACGGGGCTCCTCTGGATGTGGGCAGGCCTCTCGTGCTTCCTCTCGAGTGGAGACAGGTATGTCAGGGAACTTCTTGAGTTGCAGCAAGGACGTGAAGGACCCTTTGGAAGTTTCAGAGGTTAGGTGTGATTAGCCTCGAGACGTCTCAGCGGAAATGGGCCTCATCTCGCCTGGAGGGAGAACCTTCTGGATTTTCTCGAGTTGCGGCAGGTGCTCTCGACTTACGACGGGGACCTCAGTGACCCGCTCTTGTGGCCTCAGGAAAGGCCAGTCCCCATGCGTGTTGCTCGGGGCCTCTCGGGATTCCTCTCCCGTCGATGCCCAGGCCTAAGACCTTGTGTGGAGTCAGTGCCGGAACCTGAGGATTCCTCTCCAGTGCTGACATGGGTTCTTGGGGTACTAATGGAGTCTCCCTAGTGGAGGCAGTCCTCGTCTCGAGTGGGGCATGCACGTGCGATTTCCTCCCGAGCTGAAGCAGCAGTGTCTCGCTTCCCTTCGCGTGGATCAAGGGATCTGTGTCTTTCCCTCGAGGCTTTCCCACGAGGCTTTCCCACGAGGCCTTCCCACAGGGCTGTGCCACGTGCCACTGTGGTGTGAGTCGATCCTCGCCTGAAAGTCGAGGCAGTGCAGGGAAAACAGGTTTCCCTGGAATGGAATGAGACATCCGGGGGACTCTGGGAATGGTGGCACGACCCTGCAGTTCCTCTCCCCTTTCCTTTGGAGAGCGCCTCCTCTTGAGATGCGATGGGAATGCCCGGAATTCTTTCCCGACCAAGTAGGGAAAGGATCCCTCATCTCGAGCTACGAGCCGGAAACGGAGCTCCTCTGGATGTGGCCGGGACCCTCGTGCTTCCTCTTGAGTGGAGACGGGTATGTCGGGAACTTCTTGAGTTGCAGCATGACTGTGAATGACTCTTTAGAAGTTCCAGAGTTCACGTGTGATTAGCCTCGAGACACATCAGTGGAAACGGGCCTCATCTCACCTGCAGGGGAGAACCTCCTGGATTTTACCGAGTTGCGGCAGGTGCTCTCGACTTACGACGGGGACCTCATGGACCCGCTCTGGTTACCTCAGGAAAGGCCAGTCCCCATGTGAGTTGCTAGAGGTCCTGTCGCTATTCCTCTCCCGTCGATGCCAGGGCCTAAGACCTTGTGTGGAGTCGGGGGCCGGAACCTGAGGATTCCTCTCCAGGGCTGACATGCATCTTGGGGTATTTCTGGAGTCTCCCCAGGGGAGTCAGTTCTCGTCTCGAGTAGGGGCATGCACGTGCGCTTTCCTCCCGTGCTGTAGCAGCAGTGTCACGCTTCCCGTCGCGTGGATTAAGGGATCTGTGGCTTTCCCTCGAGGCTTTCCCACGAGGCTTTCCCACAGGGTTGTCACACGTGCCACCAGGTGTGAGTCGATCCTCAGCGTGAAAGTCGAAGCAGTGCAGGGAAAACAGGATCCTCTGGAATGGACTGAGACATCTGGGGGACTCTTGGAATGGTGGCACGACCCATGAGTTCCTCTCGCCTTTCCTGTGCAGCTCGCCTCCTCTTGAGATGCGTCGAAACGTCGGGAATTCTTTCCCGAGGAAGCAGGGAAGGATCCCTCATCTCGAGCTTGGAGGAGGAAACGGAGCTCCTCTGGCGGTTGCCGGACCCTCGTGCTTCCTCTGGAGTGGAGACGGGTATGTCGGGGAACTTCTTGAGTTTTAGCAAGGGTGTTTAGGACACTTTGGAAGTTCCGGAGTTTAGTTGTGATTACTCTCGAGACGCCGCAGAGAAAATGGGCCTCATCTCGACTGGAGCAGAGAACCTCCTGGATTTTCTCGAGTTGCGGCAGGTACTCTCGACATACGACCGTGACCTCAGGGACAGTGTAGCAGATGTGTCACGCTTCCCGTCCGGGGATCAAGGGATCTGTGGCTTTCCCTCGAGGCTTTCTCACAGGGCTGTCCCACATGCCACCATGGTGTGAGTGGATCCTCGGCGTGAAAGTCGAGGCAGTGCTGGGAAAACGGGTTCCTCTGAAATGGACTGAGACATCTGGGGGACTCTTGAAATGGTGGCACGACCCTGGAGTTCCTCTTGCCTTTCCTATTGAGAACCCTTGCTCTTGAGATGCCATGGGAACGCCGAAAAATCTTTCCTGACTAAGCAGGATAGGATCCTTCATCTCGGAAACGGGGTTCCTCTGAATGTGGCGGGACCTCGTGCTTCCTCTCGTGTGGAGACGGGTATGTCGGGGAACTTCTTGAGTTGCAGCAAGGACCCTTTTTAATTTCCAGAGGTTAGGTGTGATGAGCCTCCAGACACCTCAGAGGAAATGGGCCTCATCCCGCCTGGAGGGGAGAACCTCCTGGATTTTACCCAGTTGCGGCAGGTGCTCTCGAGTTACGACGGGTCCTCAGGGACCCGCTCTGGTGGCCTCAGGAAAGGCCAGTCCCCATGCGAGTTACCAGGGGGCCTTTAGGGATTCCTCTCCCATCGATGCCGGTGCCTAAGACCTTGTGTGGAGTCGGGCCAGACCCTGAGGATGCCTCTCCAGTGCTGACATGAATCTTTCCGTACTTCTGGAGTCTCACCAGGGGAGTCAGTCCTCATCTCGTGTGGGGCATGCACCTGCCATTTCCTCACGACCTGCAGCAGCAGTGTCACGCTTGCCGACGTGTGGATCAAGGGATCTGTCGCTTTCCATTGAGGCTTTCCCACGAGGCTTTCCAACAGGGCTGTCCCACGTGCCACGGTGGTGTGAGTCGATCCTCGGCGTGAACGTCGAGGCAGTGCAGGGAAAACAGTTTCTTCTGGAATGGACTTAGACATCTGGGGGACTCTTGGAATGCTGGCAAGGCCCTGGAGTTCCTCTCGTCTTTCCTGTGGAGAGCGCCTCCTCTTGAGATGCGACGGGAAGGCCGGGAATTCTTTCCCGACGACAAAGGGAAAGGATCCCTCTTCTCGAGCTACGAGGCGGAAACGGGGCTCCGCTGGATATGGGCGGGAACCTCGTCCTTCCTCTCGAGTGGATTGGGTATGTCGAGAACTTCTTGACTTGCAGCAAGGTGTGAAGACCCTTTGGAAGTTCCAGAGGTTAGGTGTGATTAGCCTCGAGACGCCTCAGCGGAAATGGGCCTCATCTCGCCTGGAGGGGAGAACCTCCTGGATTTTTCGAGTTGCGGCAGGTGCTCTCGAGTTACGACGGAGACCTCAGGGACCCGCTCTGGTGACCTCAGGAAAGGCCAGTCCCCATGCGAGGTGCTAGGGGCCTCTCAGGATTCCTCTCCGGTCGATGCCGGGGCCTAAGACCTTGTGTGG
>NW_017191697.1:0-10663 GCF_001704415.2 Capra hircus
CCCTGGGTTTGGCTGGGGTCTTCAGCCGGCACACCGGAGGCTGAGTCCGTGGGCGCCGAGACAGTGTATGACAGACGTAGCTTCCCTAGCATCTCCTCCCAGCAGAGACATGTGCAGGTGTTTCTGTGCTGATCCTGCGTGTCTGGGTTCCCGCCCACAGCCCCAACTCAGGGGAAGCAGCCCCTGAGGCAAGACCTGCTGGAGGAGCCCTGAGCCCCCGCCTGATAGGCGAGTGCACAGCCAGCATGGAAGCGAGCCTCCACGGGGGAAGAGGAGGCAGCCCAGTCCCGACAAGCTGAAAGCCCTGCTTGCACGCAGCCAAGTGCGCCTCCAATACGGCAGAGCTCTAGCTCTGCTTAGAGGCCCGATCTGGCAGGGTTCCTGGTGCGTGGCTGCTCTTATGTGCGCGAGCCTTGCCCAGACTTGCCCTGCTTTTAGGCTCCCTCCCCTGGACGAAGCAGGCAGCTCGAGCCTGGGAGATGCCACTCGCGCCTTTCTGTCTTCACCTCTGCTCCTGCCTTTCCTTTGTACTTAGGTTCCAAGAGTCCTTGGGGAGGCTTTGGGGCTGGTTGGTTGCCCACTGCCAAGGGCTCCAGCAGTGAGAGCTCTGTCAGAGGGAATGGAAGGGCAACTGCAGGGCTCCTCCAGCGGTTGCTTGGCCGCCCAGACTTAGTGCAGCACGAAGAGTACCAGTCTCCCAGGGCCCTGACTGGTGTCTGCCGCCCGCACACCCCAGATGCTGACTCTGCGGGCGCCCAGAAGCTGCCTCACACAGGTAGGTTCCCTAGCACTCTCCTCCCCAGCAGAGACATATGTTTGGGAGGGCTTAGGGATCGCTGAGTTCCACACTTCCAAGGGCTCCAGCACTGAGAGCTCTGTCGGCGGGAAGGGAAGGGCATCTGCAGAGCTCCTTCAGCTGTTGCTTGGCTGTCCAGACTCAGCGCCACATTGAGAGCACCATGCACCCAGTGCCCCCTGGGTGGTGTCTGCAGCCAGCAGCCTGGCGACTCACTTTTGGTCTCCCATCATTTGCCTGAAAGACATAGGTTCCCTAATGCTCTTCTCCCCAGCAGAGCTGTGTGCAGGTTGTTGGGGCCTGCCCCTGCGTGTCTGGGTTCCCGCCCACAACCCCAGCTCAGGGGAAGTAACCCCTGAGCCAAGACCTGCAGGAGGCGAGGTATGGCTCCGCCTGGAAGCCGAGTGCACAGCACAAGTGGAAGGGAGCCTCCTCCGGGGAAGAGGAGACAGCCCAGTCGCGTGCTGCTGCAAGCCTTGCTGGGGTGGAGCCGAGTGCGCCTCCAGTATGGCAGAGCTCCAGCTCCGCTGAGAGCCCTGATCTGGCAGAGTTCCTTGCGCGAGGCTGTTCTGCCTGGGGCGAGCCTTGCCCAGACCTGCCTGGCTTCTAGACTTCCTGCCCAGGAAGGAGCAGGCTGCACGAGGCTGGGAGACGCCACTGGCACCTTCCTGGCCTCAGCTCCTCTCCTGCCTTTCCTTTGCACTTAGGTGCCAGGCGTCCTGGGGGAGGGCTTAGGGGCTGGTGGGTTGCACACTGCCAAGGGCTCCAGCAGTGAGAGCTCGGTCAGAGGGAAGCGAAGGGCAACAGCAGGGCTCCTTCAGCGGTTGCTTGGCCGCCCAGACTAAGCGCCGCACGGAGAGCACCAGGTTCCAAGTGCCCCTGGCTGGGTTTTGCAGCCCCACACTCCCAGAGGCTGACTCCGTGCTTGCCTAGAAAGTGTGTGACAGACGTAGGTTCCCTAGCACTCTCCTCCCCAGCAGAGACATGTGCAGGTGGTTGAGGCCTGATCCTGCGTGTCTGGGTTCCCGCCCACAGTCGCAACTCAGGGGAAGCAGCCCCTGAGGCAAGACCTGCTGTAGGAGCCCAGCGCGCCTGCCTGATAGGCGAGAGCACAGCCAGCAGGGAAGCGAGCCTCCTCGGGGGAAGAGGAGGCAGCCCAGCCCCGTCAAGCGGAAAGCCCTGCTTGAACGGAGCTAAGTGCGCCTCCAGTACGGAAGAGCTCTAGCTCTGCTCAGACCCCCGATCTGGCAGAGTTCCTGGCGGGAGTCTGCTCTGCTGGGGCTAGCCTTGCCCAGACTTGCCTTGCTTTTAGGCTGCCTCCCCAGGAAGGAGCAGGCAGCAGGAGCCTGGGAGACGCCACTGGCGCCTTCCTTGCCTCAGCTCCAATCCTGCCTTGCCTTTGGACTTAGGTCCCAGTCCTCCTTAAGGAGGGCTTAGGGCTGGTGGGTTGCACACTGCCAAGGGCTCCAGCAGTGAGAGCTCTGTCAGAGGGAAGCGAAGGGCAACACCAGGGCTCCTTCAGCGGTTGCTTGGCCGCCCAGAGTAACCCCCTCACGGAGAGCACTAGGTTCCAAGGGCCCCTGGCTGGGTTTTGCAGCCCCACACTCCCAGAGGCTGACTCCGTGGGTGCCTAGAAAGTGTGTGTCAGACGTAGGTTCCCTAGCACTCTCCTCCCCAGCAGAGACATGTGCAGGTGGTTGGGGCCTGATCCTGCGTGTCTGGGTTCCCGCCCACAGCCCCAACTCAGGGGAAGCAGCCCCTGAGGCAAGACCTGCTGGAGGAGCCCTGCGCCCCGCCTGATAGGCGAGAGCACAGCCAGCAGGGAAGCGAGCCTCCTCGGGGGAAGAGGAGGCAGCCCAGCCCCGTCAAGCGGAAAGCCCTGCTTGCACGGATCTAAGTGCACCTCCAGTTCGGCAGAGCTCTAGCTCTGCTCAGAGCCCCGATCAGGCAGATTTCCCAGCGCGAGGCAGCTCTGCTGGGGTCGAGCCTTGCCCAGACTTGCCTTGCATTTAGTCTCCCTCCCTAGGGAGGAGCAGGTTGCCCGAGCCTGGAGACGCCACTGGTTCCTACCTTGCCTCAGCTCCTCTCCTGCCTTTCCTTTGCACTTAGGTGCCAGGCGTCCTGGGGGAGGGCTTAGGGGCTGGTGGGTTGCACACTGCTAAGGGCTCCAGCAGTGAGAGCTCTGTCAGAGGGAAGGGAAGGGCAACTGCAGGGCTCTTCCAGCGGTTGCTTGGCCTCCCAGACTCAGCGCCGCACGGAGAGCACCAGGCTCCCAGGGACCCTGGCTGGGGTCTTCAGCCCCGCACACCCGGAGGCTGAGTCCGTGGGCGCCGAGACAGTGTATGACAGACGTAGCTTCCCTAGCACTCTCCTCCCCAGCAGAGACATGTGCAGGTGTTTCTGTGCTGATCCTGCGTGTCTGGGTTCCCGCCCACAGCCCCAACTCAGGGGAAGCAGCCCCTGAGGCAAGACCTGCTGGAGGAGCCCTGAGCCCCCGCCTGATAGGCGAGTGCACAGCCAGCATGGAAGCGAGCCTCCACGGGGGAAGAGGAGGCAGCCCAGTCCCGACAAGCTGAAAGCCCTGCTTGCACGCAGCCAAGTGCGCCTCCAATACGGCAGAGCTCTAGCTCTGCTTAGAGGCCCGATCTGGCAGGGTTCCTGGTGCGTGGCTGCTCTTATGTGCGCGAGCCTTGCCCAGACTTGCCCTGCTTTTAGGCTCCCTCCCCTGGACGAAGCAGGCAGCTCGAGCCTGGGAGATGCCACTCGCGCCTTTCTGTCTTCACCTCTGCTCCTGCCTTTCCTTTGTACTTAGGTTCCAAGAGTCCTTGGGGAGGGCTTTGGGGCTGGTTGGTTGCCCACTGCCAAGGGCTCCAGCAGTGAGAGCTCTGTCAGAGGGAATGGAAGGGCAACTGCAGGGCTCCTCCAGCGGTTGCTTGGCCGCCCAGACTTAGTGCAGCACGAAGAGTACCAGTCTCCCAGGGCCCCTGACTGGTGTCTGCCGCCCCGCACACCCAGATGCTGACTCTGCGGGCGCCCAGAAGCTGCCTCACACAGGTAGGTTCCCTAGCACTCTCCTCCCCAGCAGAGACATATGTTTGGGAGGGCTTAGGGATCGCTGAGTTCCACACTTCCAAGGGCTCCAGCACTGAGAGCTCTGTCGGCGGGAAGGGAAGGGCATCTGCAGAGCTCCTTCAGCTGTTGCTTGGCTGTCCAGACTCAGCGCCACATTGAGAGCACCATGCACCCAGTGCCCCCTGGGTGGTGTCTGCAGCCAGCAGCCTGGCGACTCACTTTTGGTCTCCCATCATTTGCCTGAAAGACATAGGTTCCCTAATGCTCTTCTCCCCAGCAGAGCTGTGTGCAGGTTGTTGGGGCCTGCCCCTGCGTGTCTGGGTTCCCGCCCACAACCCCAGCTCAGGGGAAGTAACCCCTGAGCCAAGACCTGCAGGAGGCGAGGTATGGCTCCGCCTGGAAGCCGAGTGCACAGCACAAGTGGAAGGGAGCCTCCTCCGGGGAAGAGGAGACAGCCCAGTCGCGTGCTGCTGCAAGCCTTGCTGGGGTGGAGCCGAGTGCGCCTCCAGTATGGCAGAGCTCCAGCTCCGCTGAGAGCCCTGATCTGGCAGAGTTCCTTGCGCGAGGCTGTTCTGCCTGGGGCGAGCCTTGCCCAGACCTGCCTGGCTTCTAGACTTCCTGCCCAGGAAGGAGCAGGCTGCACGAGGCTGGGAGACGCCACTGGCACCTTCCTGGCCTCAGCTCCTCTCCTGCCTTTCCTTTGCACTTAGGTGCCAGGCGTCCTGGGGGAGGGCTTAGGGGCTGGTGGGTTGCACACTGCCAAGGGCTCCAGCAGTGAGAGCTCGGTCAGAGGGAAGCGAAGGGCAACAGCAGGGCTCCTTCAGCGGTTGCTTGGCCGCCCAGACTAAGCGCCGCACGGAGAGCACCAGGTTCCAAGTGCCCCTGGCTGGGTTTTGCAGCCCCACACTCCCAGAGGCTGACTCCGTGCTTGCCTAGAAAGTGTGTGACAGACGTAGGTTCCCTAGCACTCTCCTCCCCAGCAGAGACATGTGCAGGTGGTTGAGGCCTGATCCTGCGTGTCTGGGTTCCCGCCCACAGTCGCAACTCAGGGGAAGCAGCCCCTGAGGCAAGACCTGCTGTAGGAGCCCAGCGCGCCTGCCTGATAGGCGAGAGCACAGCCAGCAGGGAAGCGAGCCTCCTCGGGGAAGAGGAGGCAGCCCAGCCCCGTCAAGCGGAAAGCCCTGCTTGAACGGAGCTAAGTGCGCCTCCAGTACGGAAGAGCTCTAGCTCTGCTCAGACCCCCGATCTGGCAGAGTTCCTGGCGGGAGTCTGCTCTGCTGGGGCTAGCCTTGCCCAGACTTGCCTTGCTTTTAGGCTGCCTCCCCAGGAAGGAGCAGGCAGCAGGAGCCTGGGAGACGCCACTGGCGCCTTCCTTGCCTCAGCTCCAATCCTGCCTTGCCTTTGGACTTAGGTCCCAGTCCTCCTTAAGGAGGGCTTAGGGCTGGTGGGTTGCACACTGCCAAGGGCTCCAGCAGTGAGAGCTCTGTCAGAGGGAAGCGAAGGGCAACACCAGGGCTCCTTCAGCGGTTGCTTGGCCGCCCAGAGTAACCCCCTCACGGAGAGCACTAGGTTCCAAGGGCCCCTGGCTGGGTTTTGCAGCCCCACACTCCAGAGGCTGACTCCGTGGGTGCCTAGAAAGTGTGTGTCAGACGTAGGTTCCCTAGCACTCTCCTCCCCGCAGAGACATGTGCAGGTGGTTGGGGCCTGATCCTGCGTGTCTGGGTTCCGCCCACAGCCCCAACTCAGGGAACAGCCCTGAGGCAAGACCTGCTGGAGGAGCCCTGCGCCGCCGCCTGATAGGCGAGAGCACAGCCAGCAGGGAAGCGAGCCTCCTCGGGGAGAGGAGGCAGCCCAGCCCCGTCAAGCGGAAAGCCCTGCTTGCACGGATCTAAGTGCACCTCCAGTTCGGCAGAGCTCTAGCTCTGCTCAGAGCCCGATCAGGCAGATTTCCCAGCGCGAGGCAGCTCTGCTGGGGTCGAGCCTTGCCCAGACTTGCCTTGCACTTAGTCTCCCTCCCTAGGGAGGAGCAGGTTGCCGAGCCTGGAGACGCCACTGGTTCCTACCTTGCCTCAGCTCCTCTCCTGCCTTTCCTTTGCACTTAGGTGCCAGGCGTCCTGGGGAGGGCTTAGGGGCTGGTGGGTTGCACACTGCTAAGGCTCCAGCAGTGAGAGCTCTGTCAGAGGGAAGGGAAGGGCAACTGCAGGGCTCTTCCAGCGGTTGCTTGGCCTCAGACTCAGACCAGCGCACGGAGAGCACCAGGCTCCAGGGACCCTGGCTGGGGTCTTCAGCCCCGCACACCGGAGGCTGAGTCCGTGGGCGCCGAGACAGTGTATGACAGACGTAGCTTCCCTAGCACTCTCCTCCCAGCAGAGACATGTGCAGGTGTTTCTGTGCTGATCCTGCGTGTCTGGGTTCCCGCCACAGCCCCAACTCAGGGAAGCAGCCCCTGAGGCAAGACCTGCTGGAGGAGCCCTGAGCCCCGCCTGATAGGCGAGGTGCACAGCCAGCATGGAAGCGAGCCTCCACGGGGAAGAGGAGGCAGCCCAGTCCCGACAAGCTGAAAGCCTGCTTGCACGCAGCCAATTGCGCCTCCATACGGCAGAGCTCTAGCTCTGCTTAGAGGCCCGATCTGGCAGGGTTCCTGGTGCGTGGCTGCTCTTATGGCGCGAGCCTTGCCCAGACTTGCCCTGCTTTTAGGCTCCCTCCCCTGGACGAAGCAGGCAGCTCGAGCCTGGGAGATGCCACTCGCGCCTTTCTGTCTTCACCTCTGCTCCTGCCTTTCCTTTGTACTTAGTTCCAAGAGTCCTTGGGGAGGCTTTGGGGCTGGTTGTTGCCCACTGCCAAGGGCTCCAGCAGTGAGAGCTCTGTCAGAGGGAATGGAAGGGCAACTGCAGGGCTCCTCCAGCGTTGCTTGGCCGCCCAGACTTAGTGCAGCACGAAGAGTACAGTCTCCAGGCCCCTGACTGGTGTCTGCCGCCCCGCACACCCAGATGCTGACTCTGCGGGCGCCCAGAAGCTGCCTCACACAGGTAGGTTCCCTAGCACTCTCCTCCCCAGCAGAGACATATGTTTGGGAGGCTTAGGGGATCGCTGAGTTCCACACTTCCAAGGGCTCCAGCACTGAGAGCTCTGTCGGGCGGGAAGGGAAGGGCATCTGCAGAGCTCCTTCAGACTGTTGCTTGGCTGTCCAGACTCAGCGCCACATTGAGAGCACCATGCACCCAGTGCCCCCTGGGTGGTGTCTGCAGCCAGCAGCCTGGCGACTCACTTTTGGTCTCCCTCATTTGCCTGAAAGACATAGGTTCCCTAATGCTCTTCTCCCCAGCAGAGCTGTGTGCAGGTTGTTGGGGCCTGCCCCTGCGTGTCTGGGGTTCCCGCCCACAACCCCAGCTCAGGGGAAGTAACCCCTGAGCCAAGACCTGCAGGAGGCGAGGTATGGCTCCGCCTGGAAGCCGAGTGCACAGCACAAGTGGAAGGGAGCCTCCTCCGGGGAAGAGGAGACAGCCCAGTCGCGTGCTGCTGCAAGCCTTGCTGGGGTGGAGCCGAGTGCGCCTCCAGTATGGCAGAGCTCCAGCTCCGCTGAGAGCCCTGATCTGGCAGAGTTCCTTGCGCGAGGCTGTTCTGCCTGGGGCGAGCCTTGCCCAGACCTGCCTGGGTTCTAGACTTCCTGCCCAGGAAGGAGCAGGCTGCACGAGGCTGGGAGACGCCACTGGCACCTTCCTGGCCTCAGCTCCTCTCCTGCCTTTCCTTTGCACTTAGGTGCCAGGCGTCCTGGGGGAGGGCTTAGGGGCTGGTGGGTTGCACACTGCCAAGGGCTCCAGCAGTGAGAGCTCGGTCAGAGGGAAGCGAAGGGCAACAGCAGGGCTCCTTCAGCGGTTGCTTGGCCGCCCAGACTAAGCGCCGCACGGGAGAGCACCAGGTTCCAAGTGCCCCTGGCTGGGTTTTGCAGCCCCACACTCCCAGAGGCTGACTCCGTGCTTGCCTAGAAAGTGTGTGACAGACGTAGGTTCCCTAGCACTCTCCTCCCCAGCAGAGACATGTGCAGGTGGTTGAGGCCTGATCCTGCGTGTCTGGGTTCCCGCCCACAGTCGCAACTCAGGGGAAAGCAGCCCCTGAGGCAAGACCTGCTGTAGGAGCCCAGCGCGCCTGCCTGATAGGCGAGAGCACAGCCAGCAGGGAAGCGGAGCCTCCTCGGGGGAAGAGGAGGCAGCCCAGCCCGTCAAGCGGAAAGCCCTGCTTGAACGGAGCTAAGTGCGCCTCCAGTACGGAAGAGCTCTAGCTCTGCTCAGACCCCCGATCTGGCAGAGTTCCTGGCGGGAGTCTGCTCTGCTGGGGCTAGCCTTGCCCAGACTTGCCTTGCTTTTAGGCTGCCTCCCCAGGAAGGAGCAGGCAGCAGGAGCCTGGGAGACGCCACTGGCGCCTTCCTTGCCTCAGCTCCAATCCTGCCTTGCCTTTGGACTTAGGTCCCAGTCCTCCTTAAGGAGGGCTTAGGGCTGGTGGGTTGCACACTGCCAAGGGCTCCAGCAGTGAGAGCTCTGTCAGAGGGAAGCGAAGGGGCAACACCAGGGCTCCTTCAGCGGTTGCTTGGCCGCCCAGAGTAACCCCCTCACGGAGAGCACTAGGTTCCAAGGGCCCCTGGCTGGGTTTTGCAGCCCCACACTCCCAGAGGCTGACTCCGTGGGTGCCTAGAAAGTGTGTGTCAGACGTAGGTTCCCTAGCACTCTCCTCCCCAGCAGAGACATGTGCAGGTGGTTGGGGCCTGATCCTGCGTGTCTGGGTTCCCGCCCACAGCCCCAACTCAGGGGAAGCAGCCCCTGAGGCAAGACCTGCTGGAGGAGCCCTGCGCCCCCGCCTGATAGGCGAGAGCACAGCCAGCAGGGAAGCGAGCCTCCTCGGGGGAAGAGGAGGCAGCCCAGCCCCGTCAAGCGGAAAGCCCTGCTTGCACGGATCTAAGTGCACCTCCAGTTCGGCAGAGCTCTAGCTCTGCTCAGAGCCCCGATCAGGCAGATTTCCAGCGCGAGGCAGCTCTGCTGGGGTCGAGCCTTGCCCAGACTTGCCTTGCATTTAGTCTCCCTCCCTAGGGAGGAGCAGGTTGCCCGAGCCTGGAGACGCCACTGGTTCCTACCTTGCCTCAGCTCCTCTCCTGCCTTTCCTTTGCACTTAGGTGCCAGGCGTCCTGGGGAGGGCTTAGGGCTGGTGGGTTGCACACTGCTAAGGGCTCCAGCAGTGAGAGCTCTGTCAGAGGGAAGGGAAGGGCAACTGCAGGGCTCTTCCAGCGGTTGCTTGGCCTCCCAGACTCAGCGCCGCACGGAGAGCACCAGGCTCCCAGGGACCCTGGCTGGGGTCTTCAGCCCCGCACACCCGGAGGCTGAGTCCGTGGGCGCCGAGACAGTGTATGACAGACGTAGCTTCCCTAGCACTCTCCTCCCCAGCAGAGACATGTGCAGGTGTTTCTGTGCTGATCCTGCGTGTCTGGGTTCCCGCCCACAGCCCCAACTCAGGGGAAGCAGCCCCTGAGGCAAGACCTGCTGGAGGAGCCCTGAGCCCCCGCCTGATAGGCGAGTGCACAGCCAGCATGGAAGCGAGCCTCCACGGGGGAAGAGGAGGCAGCCCAGTCCCGACAAGCTGAAAGCCCTGCTTGCACGCAGCCAAGTGCGCCTCCAATACGGCAGAGCTCTAGCTCTGCTTAGAGGCCCGATCTGGCAGGGTTCCTGGTGCGTGGCTGCTCTTATGTGCGCGAGCCTTGCCCAGACTTGCCCTGCTTTTAGGCTCCCTCCCCTGGACGAAGCAGGCAGCTCGAGCCTGGGAGATGCCACTCGCGCCTTTCTGTCTTCACCTCTGCTCCTGCCTTTCCTTTGTACTTAGGTTCCAAGAGTCCTTGGGAGGGCTTTGGGGCTGGTTGGTTGCCCACTGCCAAGGGCTCCAGCAGTGAGAGCTCTGTCAGAGGGAATGGAAGGGCAACTGCAGGGCTCCTCCAGCGGTTGCTTGGCCGCCCAGACTTAGTGCAGCACGAAGAGTACCAGTCTCCCAGGGCCCCTGACTGGTGTCTGCCGCCCCGCAACCCAGATGCTGACTCTGCGGGCGCCCAGAAGCTGCCTCACACAGGTAGGTTCCCTAGCACTCTCCTCCCCCAGCAGAGACATATGTTTGGGAGGGCTTAGGGATCGCTGAGTTCCACACTTCCAAGGGCTCCAGCACTGAGAGCTCTGTCGGCGGGAAGGGAAGGGCATCTGCAGAGCTCCTTCAGCTGTTGCTTGGCTGTCCAGACTCAGCGCCACATTGAGAGCACCATGCACCCAGTGCCCCTGGGTGGTGTCTGCAGCCAGCAGCCTGGCGACTCACTTTTGGTCTCCCATCATTTGCCTGAAAGACATAGGTTCCCTAATGCTCTTCTCCAGCAGAGCTGTGTGCAGGTTGTTGGGGCCTGCCCCTGCGTGTCTGGGTTCCCGCAACACCCCAGCTCAGGGGAAGTAACCCCTGAGCCAAGACCTGCAGGAGGCGAGGTATGGCTCCGCCTGGAAGCCGAGTGCACAGCACAAGTGGAAGGGAGCCTCCTCCGGGGAAGAGGAGACAGCCCAGTCGCGTGCTGCTGCAAGCCTTGCTGGGGTGGAGCCGAGTGCGCCTCCAGTATGGCAGAGCTCCAGCTCCGCTGAGAGCCCTGATCTGCAGAGTTCCTTGCGCGAGGCTGTTCTGCCTGGGCGAGCCTTGCCAGACCTGCCTGGCTTCTAGACTTCCTGCCCAGGAAGGAGCAGGCTGCACAGGGGGCTGGGAGACGCCACTGGCACCTTCCTGGCC